>NW_003546747.1:65126-67692 GCF_000090795.2 Amphimedon queenslandica
TGATTCTGAAAGGGACGTTACAGCCATCACAGTTGGTAGGTTCAATAAAGGTTTTAAGTATCACACATGCTTGTACATGCACTGCTAGAGTTCATACTCATAACTCACTTTAAATATGAATTCAACCAAATCAAGTGTCACTTAATCTTTATCTACTCTCCCAATACACACTTCCCTCAGTCCACTGAGATTGATGGCATGAGCTACCTCACCACTGATACTAAGAGGACCACCTAAAAATAAAAGGACACTTAATTCGGCACAATTTTTGAGCAACTTTAAAAATTATTAAAGAACCAAATTTGATCGGAATAAGCTCAAACTTTGTACACAATATAAAAACATGCATATGCATTGGGAAAAAATATAAAAATAGAGAATTCCCTCTTTGTAATTTTTTGGCTACATACCCTGTACTAAAGTACTGGGACAAGAGCCTGAGGATGCATGAGGACTACGCCAATATCCTGTGGAAAACCATCATAAAATGGCAGATCAAATTAAGCAAAATTCAGGCACAATGTCTAAACATTGTTTGACTGTAATTCAGGCTCCGCATGCACACGTTACAAAATGAACAAATCAAAAACAAACAAAACCATACCTTGACAAACTTCAAAAAATCTAAAAAAAAGAAAAAACTAATCTCACCTTTAGCCTGTACATCTGCAGGAATCTTACTCACTTCCAGTAAAAGATTTCCGTTACAATTAATACAATTAGCCTCTTCAGTAATTTCTATACCACTAGGTCTTCTTCTACAATGTATAAACATGTTACAACATTTTATAAACTATGATACGTACCACAAAAATTTCTAGGATGAGTTTTAGCTTTAAAACTTTAGTTTCTGAGTAGTATGTATTTGCTGGACAGAAAATCCGCCATTTTTAATTACTGCACTTTACACCACGCCTACACGCCCAAGAGTTGGAACATAGACCAGTCCTGATACAGGCCTGAATCATTACTGATGATCGAGCCTGGACCGAGGATTTGGGGCAATGTCCTGATCCGATATTGACGAATCAGCCACGATTTATGCTGGTGCCAGACCTGATCCGACAACGATAACGATATTCATTAAGCCTCATTATGACGTACTTCCTGTTATGCTTAATTAATACTTAATTATTATTCATTATTAATTTAAAATGATTTGGAATTATTATTAAAACCAAAAAAAGATTATAATTGTTTTCTTCATCATAGTCTATCAATGTTCCACAAGTAAGACACTTCATGTTTTGTAACTTAAGACACCTAAAGAGCCATAAATTAAGAAGGCACTAAAATAATAAACTTACATTACTGAGAAATTAATTTCCCAAAATCTCCAACATTAATGAACTCTGGGGTTCCATGTAGTGAAGCAGATCTTTCAAAGGTATCTTGTAACACATAGTCCTACAAAGCTTAGATCCATAACATAACTATAATGAGGCATAAATTCTACATAAGCAAAGGAACTACATACCTTCCTTAACCAGCATGATGAAGGCAGGTTCACAAAAAAATTCAATGCTATTTCAAGTGAACTATAATGACAAATGATGATAATAAATTAAAACACTATGATTAAACTGACCTTAAAAAGAGCTTTAAACAAGAAAGTTTCAGTTCATCACAACCTGAATAATGAATTTAGCTTTTCACATGAAATTAAACAAACCTAAGATATTCTTGTCTTGAAACTTAGTGAGATAAGGTAACTATACAATGTATACTAGTGGCCTTGCTAAATTAATAAATTAATATGAATTAAAGGAGCACCTACTATACTAATATTTCCAGAATAATCTTCCGTATCAAGAATTCTAAGGAAAAGTAACAATAATACACATAATCAATAAACTATTTTACCACACTTGTGACTATCATTCATAAGTCTCTCAGTACAATATCTTCATCATCATGATCACTAATACATTCACCCTAATTAAAAACATAGTTACAATCACATGTAGTGAACCATTTTTACGCCTGATTTCTCATCGTCTTCACTAGTGTCATGATTATTGCAGAAAGGTCTTCTGGCTCTGTTTCAATGTTTGGCTCAATACTAGAAAGTTAACGGAGAATCCATAATGAAAGGTATGTACTTCTAATTATAGTCAATTAAACTGAAGTCATTAATCTCACAATAACAGGTCCAGAAATGAGGGGTCACGTAGTACAATATTCCGGGTTATTTTCCGTATACTATTATTCATTTTATACAGGGCACTCAATGGGCTTTAAAATGTAGGAGCCCTCATCTCTCTCTAGGAAGAGAAATATCCAGGTCCCTGGTTTTGTAGCTATTCTCAATCATTATACCTGTGTTTCTAGTGAGTATCATCCGGATTGGAGAAACTTTGTGCGAAACATTTACCGTTTGATTGTGGGGTATTTGCACTCCGCCATTTTACCATTCCTTTGTGTATAAAAATTACTCCTCAATGAAAATTTTTAAGTTTTTGAATATTTATAACAAAAATATAACAAAGTTTTGACAAAGTCCCGGGTTATTTTGAGATTGTACAAGATTTTTACTGTCCAATAGTACAAAAAAAGGAAGTAAATA
>NW_003546748.1:0-8147 GCF_000090795.2 Amphimedon queenslandica
ATACACCATATGTCCTGATTGCTGTAGTACTACTAGTAGACAGACAAAATAAAATTATTAAAAGGTTTTGACAAAGTGCAAAGCAAAAATTAAAAAAAATTAAAAGGCATAAAATTGTTTACTTCCTGTTCTTGTTTGCACCTCAAGGTGTGAACGAGGTGTCAAAATTAATTTGTAATTTTTGAATTTTTAACTGATTTAAAATTTGGTCCACTCTTTTTTAATAGGATACCATTTCTTTTATGCTTACTACTCGTTCCATTAGCATTGCTCTCAGTTGTATACGGAGAAAGTAAGTCATTTGTAGCAATGCATGTAAACTATGTACATGTAGGAAAGATGAGAAAAAGTAGAGGAGGAGGAGAGAGAGAGAGAGAGAGAGAGAGAGAGAGAGAGAGTGGGTACAACTATTTTGGGTGTTGATGGATTTGACCACTACAAACTAGCATCATTAATTATGTGGTAAATTGGTTTAGTACATGTCCAATGTGCTACATGTACTTGAGGTTTGGGTGTGTATCATTCCTATGATTCTTCCTAACATGATTATCACATGTTTGTACACTGAATAAAATAAACTCTCTCTATTATGCCACACTAGGTGGAGCACTTGTAGAATAAAAAACAATACTATGAACAAAGAACTGGTTTAATATTGCTTTGTTCCCCTCTCTCCTCTCTCTCTCTAGTAATAGTACCTCCCCAGTCACTCAATACTACAGTTGGTAGTAATGCCCCATTCACTTGTGTGGCCTCTAATACACTAGTTCTTGGATGGACTATCAATGGGCTGCCAGCTATAACATATAATGCAGTACCTAATGACACTCATAACTCATTGGTGTATACTTCATTGCTGACAGTTAATGCTACTGAAACACTAAACGGATCCATCATAACCTGCCTTGCTGTTTCTTCTTATACACACAAGACCACCAATGTCTCAGCTATACTTCTAGTACAAGGTAAAATGCTAGCTAATGTGTATTAATTGATGATAAGTGTATTGTGTTACAACGGCAGGTAGCATTAAATATGGGATTATATGACAATATTTTTTGTAGTAATTATACTGATTGGGTTGTGTTTGTTTTGCTAATTTTATAATCATTGTATTTCTCTGTTTTGTTATTACTAGACTAATGTGACTTGACATCAGATACTACTACTCATTGTTACTATCCTCTCCCTCTTTCTCTCTCTCCTTCACTCTCTCCCTTTCTCTCTCTCTCTATCACTCTCTTCTATTTTTATAGGTCTATTAGAACCAGTTCACAATCTAACTGTATTACGTACAAATTCATCATTTATAAATATCTCATTTATATCTCCACATACCCTGCTTAATGTCCCCATCACCAGTTATCACTTACAATTGAATGGTGTGTATACTAACACTACAGAGACATACGTACTATCCAATACAACCCTGTCATCATTAATACCACTGCCTTATCAGTGTGAGCTATATAGAGTCAGTGTCACTGCTCAAAATGGAGCTGGATATAGCAACAATGCAACTAGAAGCATTAACATTATTGAAGGTAAACTCATCCTTAAATTAACATGTGCGTCAGTTACTTGAATTTTGAGCCAATTCAAATCATATGCAAATTATTAATTAATGATCTTATTTCTCTCCTTTCTTTTTTTACAGCTCCACATATAGAAGCTGATACTGTTCAGTTATTCATTTATAAATCATCAGTTGATTCTCTGCCTCAAGTTAACATCAGTTTTAAGGTAATACTCTCTTTTCTTCCTGTTTAAATCTTGCTTGTTCGACCTTGTTCATGTTCAAGGCTAAACATTTATTCTTATTATAAAATTAGTGAGTCATTATCACGTTATGATTATTGTAAAGAAGTCAATTTTCACACATTAGCAATCAAATTAATAATAAATAATTATATTATTTATTATTTATAATTATATATTATTATTTATTTATTATCATAGATTGTTCAACCTAACTGTGGTTCATGGTTACCTCATCATGTTAAAATAAACACTGGAGACCACACCCACTCATTTGGACCACTTCCACTAAAAAATGGATTTGTAGAGCTAGTTTTGCACAATTTGACTGAAAACAGGTTTTATCAACTCGTTATGTGGGATGAGAATGGAGGTGGAGTCAGTAATACTGCTAACGCAACAATAAGTAAGTCATTTTGATTATTTTAATTTTTATTATTATTTTATTTATTTTTGTAGGTAGTTTTGGGGTGCAAAATGTTAGCGTTAATTCCCCCCAAAAGGGGGTCCTGTGCATATCTTGTTCCTTTATGAAGGGTTCCAGTGATGTTGGTTGCTATGCTGAACTGTCACACACAGTACATACCACTGGTTACACTGCTGTTCACATTAGCCGAGGGAAAGGGGAGGAGTCAGCTAGTGGGTGTGTCACTAAACTAGAAGAGGGTCTGTACAACATTGCAGTATATGATGTAGAGACAAATGGAGAAAGAGGAAACGCTGCTGTTACCCTATCAAATATTACAATTAATAATAATAATGATGATGATGATAATAATGTAGTTACTGCTACAGTGCAATCTCTGCTACCTTCTCCTACAATGAGTGGCCCTGTTAGTAGTCCATCAGTATCAGGTGAGTGTCATATGATTGTCATGTGATATATGTATATACATGTAGGCCCTACAACTACTGGTGAAGTATCTGGAGACACATTTTCTATTCAGCCATTTAGAGATGCTGGTAAGTATATTGCATTTATGTACAATTGATTAATTATACCTTTACTTTTCATTGTAATGCATTTTATTTCTTTTTATTACAGCTATAGGAATAGGAATCTTATTAATATTAATGATAATCATATTATCAATATTAATAATCTATCAATTGAGAAGGAATAGACAAAGGAAGGTGTGGGAGACAGAGAGGGATCATGGAACAATGAGGAGATCAAACTCATTCCAACCTCAACCTACCAATGAGTGAGCCCCTATTAATTAAGATACTTTTAAAATTCATAAAAAATTCAAATTTGATCAGAATCAGCTCAAATTTTCTACACAACATTAGTACATGTACATGCATCAGAGAAAATTATAAAAATGGAGATATCTTACTTAGTGATTTTTGACAAAATTTGGCACTTTGGCCCAATTTTTGAGTAACTTCAAAAATTCATAAAAAATTCAAATTTGATCGAAATCAGCTCAAATTTTCTAAGTACATGTATATGCATCAGGAAAAATTATAAAAATGGAGATATCTTACCAAGTGATTTTTGGCAAAATTTGGCCAACGAGCCTGTACTATATAGTACAGGAACTTTGGCCCAATTTTTGAGTAACTTTAAAAATTCATAAAAAATTCAAATTTGATCGGAATCAGTTCAAGTTTTCTACACAACATAAGTACATGTACATGCATCAGAAAAAATTATTAAAATGGAGATATCTTATCAAGTGATTTTTGGTGAAATTTGGCCAACGAGCCTGTACTATAGTACAGGGACTTTGGCCCAATTTTTGAGTAACTTTAAAAATTCATAAAAAATTTAAATTTGATCGGAATCAGCTCAAATTTTCTACACAACATAAGTACATGTATATGCATCAGAAAAAATTATAAAAATGCAGAATTCTTACTTAGCCATTTTTGAGAAAATTTGGCCAATGAGCCTGTACTATAGTACAGGGACTTTGACTCAGTTTTTGAGTAACTTAAAAAAAAATTTTTTTTAATCCAATTTTTATCAGAATCAGCCCAAACTTAAAATACAACAAAATAACATGTATTACACTAGTGGATTCAGAAAAATTAAAATGGGGGTTCCATTTTACTTAAGTGGGTGTGGCTCATTACTTTTAATTAAATTTAGGTGTGGCTCATCAATTTAAATTACTAAAATGGAGGAAAAGTGCTGCAAAGAAACTGCAAAAAGAAACTTCTTCTGCCAAAGGGGGGTTCCATGGAACCCTGGAACCCCCCTAGATCTGCCACTGTATTATGTATTAGAAAAAAATTTATAATGCAGAATTTTGTTCTCATTTTTTATACTTAAGTACAATGTACTATAAAACATGACCAAATTTTGAAGCAACTTTAAGTTTGTAATATTTAATAATAGGTAATTTATCCTTTTTTAAAATTTTGAACCCTAATTACAGACATATTACAATTTATCATACTATTACCTTAAATACATTATACTGCTTTATTTTCTCTCTATCTCTCTCAAGGTATGAGTGTAGACCAGTCAATGAATTGGAACGTGAAGTTACTCCTTCAACTGTCACTAGTGACGAGACGTCTCCATCGCTCGCTCCTCCTCCTGCTCCTCCTCCTTCATCTCTTAATACATCATCACCATCAACAGTAACTACAGACCTACCTTCACCAGAGTAAGTCATTCCCCAGTGTAGTACTTATAACTAAAACTGCCTATGCATAAAAGATGAATAATATAATGTCAACTTAATACAATTATGATTAATTTTTTGCAATATTTTGTTCTATCTCCTTATAGTTCACAATCAGACACTGGGTTAATATTGAGAGATAATAGTAATTCATCAGTACAGCCACAGACTACAAGAGTAAGCCCCTATCATTATGAGACCATATCTATTATTGCATTAAATGTACAGTACTGATTACTATCATATTGCAGTGTAGCTAAATACGTTATTACTTAGTGTATTTGTAGTTGCTTTATGAGTTTTTTAAAATCAATTTCTAGTCCTCATTGAGGCCTACACCAGTGCTATCAGCATGGGCTGCAGTGAATCAGTTAGCATCATTACCTGTAGCTGATGAATTATCACCTCCACCATCTTATGAGTCAGCACTCAATATAGCAACTGAGCCATTTGATAGACCACAGAGTGTTATAATAGTAAGATACATATTGAATGTATTATACTGTTGGAATACCAGTCATTCATTGTGATTGAATGTTGATTATTGTAAGCTTTAGTATTCATGTTGTCTTTCTGTTTCATTGTAGCCTTCAAGGCTGAACGTTTCATCAGAAGCTACTCCTCCTCTTTCAGCAAGACCAATTGATGGTAGGGAATATGCTCAGTTGGACTTCCCTTCCTCCCCTCTCCCTCCTCCTCCTCTTTATAATGATGAGAATTGCTGGTATAATCCTCGACCTGTTGTTACTATGGTTAATAATCCACCAGTTATTAATGGAGTACAATATTCAACAGTATATACAACTAATAATATAAGAACTGGTTTTAACAGAATAACACTCAATCATTCACTTGTGTAATAATAATAAACTATTGTATAATGATGTTGTGGTGTATGCACACATACATATTCCAGCCTTTATAATTATCATTATAATTATTAACTTGTGTTTCTTGTTATTCTCATCTGGTCAAGTTTGCCATATGCTTCGCATTCTGATACCTTTACTCTTTCTTTATCAAGTTTTCCATACGCTTGGCATTCTGATACATTCACTTTTTCTTCCAATATGGCAGTGCTTGACAGAGCTGAGGTTCTCCTTGTATTTGTGCAATGCTCACTGTAAATATCAAAACTATTAATAAAGGTTTATATTGTAGCAGGTATTACTTTGTTTTCTCCTCTTTAAGGCAAAGTATGAACAGAAAAAGATGATAGTTAAAAATACAATTGAACAAACACCTCCTGCAGCTGCACCTGTTGATGGAAAGTATGTACATAAATGAACATTAAGCTACTCTAATGATTACTTGTTGTGATAATCAATGTTTTGTTATTAGTTTCCAACTTGGTTATTTTTGTTGCAGTATCAGTACTTGTTGTGGTAATCAATGTTTTGTTAGTAGTCTCCAACTTGGTTATTTTTGTTGCAGTATCAGTAAAGTAAATAACAGTATCAGTCACTGTAGGAGCTACAATGCATCAATAGTGAGAAGTTATAAAGATAAAGTTAAGATATCACATTCACTTACCTGCACTTAAGCTACTAGTCACCACTATGTCACTGATTGATGAGTGTACAGTAATACCAAAAGTACTCGTGGTAATACTGATAACTGAGTCTGTTATTAGGAATTTTGTCATAGTTACATCATTTGTTGTTATTGATGTAACCGTCTCTGTGTATGTAGCAGTTTCTGTTATTGGTAGGGGTTGAGTGCAATTGCATTCACATGGATCTAAAAAACTAAAATAATATTATTATTGAGTTGCTTACTTAATGAATTTTTTGTCACATTTATAATTGTACTTAGTGAACACTTCCATCCGCCATCATGCTGGCAGCATTGAAAGGAGTGAGATGTAGTGATGTTAGTCATATAATTTCCATGAAAAAATATTCCTAGTTGATTGTAATCAGAGAGATTTGTTTTGATGAGATATTTAATGTAGATATTGTAGAAACAATAATCACAACCAATGGAAATGTGATCTCCTTCTTGTACAATCACTTCTTGTGACGCATTAAAGATTGGCCCACTGTTAAGAGACACTTGTACTATGCCTGCATTAAAGAGAGATAGATAGATAGATATTGTGTGTATAATGTGTATGTGTTATACTTACATGACTGAGTGAAGCTAAGTATGCAACAGGCAATGATAATATAGACTTTCATTTTTTTCGGATTTCTCTCTTTCAATTTATGATGTTGCAATTTCGTCTTATTTATAGCTGTGCTATGATGTAATTACCAAAGGTGCCCTTTCTCTTTCACTATTCCTGTGTATTAACAAATAAGGGATGTGTATTGATGTTTAGAGTTTCTTTATATATGTAATAATAAACTTTTTGCATTCCTCATTATTGCACCTTTGGTAATTGTATGTTCTAATCAATGACATGTTTTTTATACTGTACACACTCATTACCTTATATGGCATATACATAGATGTATATACAACCCACATATCAGTTTTTTAGTGCTTGTTCTCAAACTCAGCTCAAACTGGATACATAACACATACATGTACTAGGGAAAAAATGACAACATTAATAAAAAATAATGTAACGAAAATGTAAAATTATCTCCTAGCCATTTTTGATGAAATTTCATATAGATCTAGTAGCCGTATATTATACTACAATTTGGTAATTCTTGTAAAACTTTCAGCACCCTAATGTCATTTCGACAAAAAAGTTTCATAAAAGTTTGTTCAATAAAACTTTCTTGTTATCCTCAACTCTTCAATTTTACATTGCATTCTGATACTTTCACTTTTTCTTCCAATGGTAACACTTCACAGTACTGTGGTTCTGCTTGTATTTGTGCAATGCTCACTGTATTTAATTGAACTATAACAATGATTTATATATTAATGTCACATTTGCACTTGGCAAACATTCCCATACGCCACCAACATTCTGGCAGCATTGAAAGGAGTGAGATGTATCAATAATAGTGGTATAATTTCCAGTAAGCAATAGCCCTATTTGATTGTAATTAGAGAGATTTGTTTTTCATAGATATTTGATGTATTTATTGTATGAACAATAATCACAGCCAATAGAAATGTGGTCTCCTTCTTGTACAAACACTTCCTGTGACGCTTTGAAGATTGATCCATTGTTAAGAGACAATTGTAGTTTGCCTGCATCAAAAGGAGAAAGAGATGTGCATGTGTATGTGTGTATGCTATGCTAGTACTTACATGATTGGGTGAAGCTAAGTTTATGCAACACACAATGGTGATATAGACTTTCATTTTTGCTCTGATTCTTTCTTTCAATTAATGATGCAGCAAGTGGCTTTTTAATACCACCCTCACTTCATTACAACTCATTTATAGCTAGCTCTGCTATGAATGTCACTGATTCGAACAATCACCAAAAGTGCAATAATATTTCTTTCTCTTATTCACTCTCTGTGTGCATGAACAAATAAGGCAAAAATATATTGACATATAAGTAACTGCATTCCTACATTATTTGTTTATGCACACCAGAGAGGGAAAAAGAAGGAGATTTGTCTCTTTCTCTTTCACTCTCTGTGCATATAAACAAAGATATATAGATATGCACATAACTGTATGTATTCATATTCCCAGCTAACCAGCCTATCACTCTCTAATAATAAGCTGTTTTATTACACTTTTGGTAATCCTATTTAAATGATAAAATGCACTCTCATTACCTTATATGGCATATACATACATATAAAACCAACATATCAATGTTTTCGAATGCTT
>NW_003546748.1:9723-10981 GCF_000090795.2 Amphimedon queenslandica
ACAGAAGTATCCTGAATGTGACTTCCTAGAAATCCACACACATGCAGCAGCTGAGATGGGGCCGTTGGATACTCTCTTTAGGTATTTACTCTTGCTACTATTATTGGCCTCGCCTACGCGAGGTATAGGTAGTTGTTGTGTGTGTCTGTCATTACCCGAGACCGCGTAGGCGTAGTCGAGGGTAAAGCAGTCGTCCTGTCTGTGTGTTCGCTTTGACCTCCACTTTTGAGCTGACATTGCTTTCTTGTCTTGTCCTGGAGAGTCTTATAATCAACACTGGCTCTAGAAAAAGTTATTCTCCGTCTTGGGAATGCTTGATTTGTCTTTTCCGTGGTAAAAGAAGCTGGCAAAGTTGCCAAACGTAGTCGGCTCTCCTGCAGCTCTTTCGTAGTGAAAGCAAAAGAGCAACAGGGCAGATAAAACAATAAAGCAAAGCCTCATCTTTCATTAATATGAGAGAAATTGTTCCAAACGTCTTCGTTTTAAAGATATGATAGCCCAAACTTTCATACCTTGTGAGTTTAGACGAGGCTCTCTTCTCCTGAGGTAGCGGCCAGAGTCTTTTAACATTAGGGACTAGATAGCAGTTTGTATGCAACAAATAGAGCCTAACAAATGTATGCTAAACTGTTTAAAAGTCGAGAAAAACCAAAGCTTTCTTCGCCACATAGGGCCATGTGCCACCATTTACTGTGTGTGGGGGTGGAGCATGGCTTGATTGAGCCACACCTTCATTGCAGCCACACCTTTACATTGCTGCAGCTAGCTAGCAAATATGCTGGAGCTCTTTTTCTAAGAAAAACAAAAAATTCTCTGTCTGTCTCAAAAAATTCACTAAGTTTTAATAAACCTAGTACATGCTGAAGCTTCTTCTCTGTCTCAAAACTTTCACCAATTATTTTCTCTTAATTTATTGAAACTGTTACATACAGATTGTGTCGAGGGTATGCACTTTAGTGCTCTCGTTCATTCATTCATTCTGTACAACTGAAATTTGTTTTTATTAAACAATAACTTTAGCACAGCGTGTTCTAAGCTCCTAGATCTTTCTTTTTGACGTGGAAAAGTCTTTCTTAACTGTTTTGTGTTGCTCAAATACAAGTGCTAGGTACAGAAGCTTCAAAGTAAGAAAATCGAGTAGTTGGGCCAAGTTCCGTTGTGTTGGCACTTTAGAGATAGCTGGTAGCATTTTTCAGTAGATTAGAACATGGCCTTCAAAAATTATGAACAGATTTCTCTAAATCTTACTTGATGAAGA
>NW_003546748.1:11321-12800 GCF_000090795.2 Amphimedon queenslandica
TTCAATCCTACTACTTTTCCATTTTAAATGTTTTTTATTTACTTGTTTCCATTCTTTTTTCTTAAGTTAATAAAATTACACTTTGTTATGATTGTGTGGTTAGGTTAATTATATTCATGATAATCACGTGCGCATAAATTAAAATGGCGTCAAACCACAAACCCACGCGGTGATTTTGTCTTCCATTTTGTTCTCTGTCCTCGCTTCTTTCTGAAACTACCTTTGTGGTCCTTGACCCAAGCCCAGAAGAGTGATGTGAAAGCCAACTCGAGCACTTCTCTAACTTAGAAGATTAAAGAAAGAAAGAAGAAAAAGTCTGAAGAATTTTGCAAAAATTTGAATTTGGGCCTATTCTCCAGAAACACTCCCGCTACACTACAGTCCACTTTAAAGGTACCAGGTAAATCGCTCAGTGAAGGAGAGCTCATCTAAGCCATTTATAAGGCTGTACAACGTAAAATAAAAGAGATATAAGTGTTTGAAAATCATAAAAACGGCCGCCATCTTGAAAAACCAACCTCAATCCTACTTATAGGCTACCGCCTATATAATTCTGAAATTCAATTTTAAATTTGGACCAGCGGCTGCAGCAGCGAGGTATAGGACTCTATTCTCATGATTCTCATGTTTGTGATTGTGTTGCTGGTAGTTTTCTCTGTATGTATTGCCACAGGTTAGTTCATAGACTGTCATAAAGCCTAGATTAATCTATCATTTAGGAGGTGGCAATGTAAAAGTCACATTCACTTCATCTCATGACCCTCCAAATATTGCTGAGGGAGGCACTGCAGTCTTTAACTGTTCTTCAAATCATTCAACTGTTCTTATCAGTTGGTTGTTAAATAAAACATCAGCTTCAGTATTTACTTCACTTGGTGTTATTGTTAATGGAGGAGGGACACCAGTCTCTTCTCTCATTATACCAGGACTAGTGAATCCATTCAATGACACTGAAGTACAATGTGTTGCATTTGGATTTGGTATTGGTGACTTTAGTCCTTCTTCAGTGACACTGAAAGTACAGGGTATCCCAGCACCTGTTGATAATTTAACACTGTCTTATGATTCTTGTTGTTATATGTTTTCCTGGACAGCTCCTTTCACTCTGCCTGGTTTTTCTATCTTGAATTACAATGTCAATGTCACCAGCGATGGCATGATGATAAATCAAACAAAACTTAATGTCTCTATTATACAATGGAAATACTGTCCTAAAGAGGTGGTCACTCATACATTCAGTATAGCAGCTGTCAATAATGTAGGAGAAGGAAAGATAAGCAACCTGTCTATGGAGAAAAGTATGTTGTTTATGTATCTAAGATTATTACTTTATGATTAATAATTACAAGATGAAATCAATGACACAGAGCTGATAGATCAGTATCTAGATTATGAGTCTCAAAATCACATAATTGACATAAAGATATCTGTAAGTTGTTCTTATCAACAATAGATTAACAATGATGCTCTTATTTTAGA
>NW_003546748.1:13729-15251 GCF_000090795.2 Amphimedon queenslandica
TTGTGAAATGTCTTTTTAAAGGAGAGGCAAGTAATGACAATAATGGTGTCATTGCAATTGTTATTGGAAGTATTTTTGGAATAATATTTTTTGGCATTATTCTTATAGGTAAATTATTCCTATAGTTATTCTGATAAATATTAATCATTATTTATTATTATTCCATTAATGTACTTATAGTGCTAGTAACTTTTGTCTGTTGGAAACATAAAACTCATTCTAAAGAATTTGAGATTAGTAAAAGTAAGTATAAATTATAATTATTATTTGTGATACTTTATAAGGAACAAGTCAAGATGTCAGTAACGTAGAGCCAAAGGTACTCTTGAACATTAATAATACTACTACTGTTAAATGTGTTTGATAGAATACAGTAAATTATGTAGATGTAGAGTGTCCAGATTCTAATGCACCAGCAAAACCTCCTCCTCTTGAAATCAGCAAAACTGTTTATTCTACAATACTCCCAGCGAACAACCAGGCCCAGCATGATGAAGAGTATTCAAGGTTAAACCACACGTCTATTCAAGAATCCTCTCAAGGTCCTAGTGACTATTCTACACTTGAGGGGCAACAGGATCAAACTGGTTCAATGCTGTATGATACAGTTACTGATAGGCCTATTCAAGGTAAGTTGCATATAGACTGGAACTAAATTAAGTATAGCTTTATTAATTCAAAGCAGCAGTAATTGTTTCAAGTCAATATTCTGTGGTTTCTAAAGAATGTGTGTGAACTTTCTGTACTTTTATATTTTTATTCTTTTTCTTGTTTTTAAGCCTTGATGACACAGTGGGTTGTTTTGTGGTAGTATTTCTATAGTATAGTTTGTACAAATATAGCAGTAGAATAATAATCAAAAGGTATTGCACAGATAAAGTAAAAGCGTATGTTGGGAATGTGGTCAGGTTTATCAATACTGTAGTCCTGTATTAGGGTAGTACCAGTCATTCCTTATTTAGTAAAATTGACTTACTGTAAAGGAAACTATGTGACAAGTGTATGTACATGTAGCTTGTGTACATTGCATGTACATGTAGGAAGGAAGGGTAGGGAGTGACTGTCAGTGACATCTTGGGTACATTTTAAAAGTAAACATCTAAAATTGACAATAAACAAGCATTATACACTACCTACATGTTGATACGCCTTCTAACACAAACAATATTTCATAAGACAGATTTCTTAAGCAAAAATAGCTGTGTGTATAATTTACATAATATAGGACGATGAGGTTACTATCATTATTTGTTATCAAACAAGTTTTTGTAAGTGAACAAAATACAATTCTACCCTCCTTGTTTACAATTACAAGTCAGTTATAGGGGAGGAAAAGAGGGAGGGAAATTCATTCTTGGGGGAGAGAAATTCATTCTTGGGAGAGTTACATGTATACCCATGAGATGATGAACAGTATTAAATTCTAAATTGTGAATATGAGTATAATTATAATTGGTCAACGGCATATTCATTTCTCGTAAACATGAGTAAAAGTACAATTCTCCAACGACTAACACTGGCT
>NW_003546748.1:16020-17755 GCF_000090795.2 Amphimedon queenslandica
TTGATATTGATAGTATAGGTCTAGGTGGGTGGTCTTGATGTATTGAAATTGGGGTAATGGGGGTTATTATCATTTTGATGATAGTATAAGCAAATAAAGTGATGTGATGCCAAATTTTGTTATTATTGGCAACTCATGCAATATAAATACTATGGTATACCATGTACTAATGTAGCAAGGATGCAAAATTAATTTTGATCAGAATTGGCTCAAACTTAATGCATGACATAAGTACATGTACACATGTATAATGATGCATCAGAAATAATTATAAAAATGAAAATTCTCAACAAGTGACTTTTGACAAAATTTGGCCAATGACTCTGTACTATAGCACAGGGACTTTGGCATTTTTGAGTAGCTTAAATAATTTGTAAAAAAATCCAATTTTTATCAGAATTAGCTCGAACTTAAAATACAACACAAGTACATGTATATGTATCAGAAAAAAATAATGCAGAATTCCCTCTTATTCATTTTTGACAGCAGCTTTAAACATTTTTAAAAATTCAATTTCGATTCTCATTTGGTTCTAAGGAGCTTATGCCTCAGACAATTAGTATGTCATGCAATTTTTACCATGCCACATTTGTTATAATCATACATTGTGAAAAGCTAAACTTATAATTTCAAATTTCCAATCAATTTATTCCTAAAAATAAACACCCCAGCCAAAGTTAGCAATAGATTTATAAGCATTTTTTTTCTAAAAAAACACGCCCAAATTTATTCAATAGTATAATAATTACTTAATTAGCCACACCTAGTGCATGCCTTGCAGTTCAGCCACACCTTCAAATACCGGGTAATTAAATAATAAATTGTTATAACTATTTTTAAAAGTCAAACACGCATACTGGTAATTATAATTCTAGCAGCTTATTTGCAAGCTGAGACTCATTGACAGTTGAAGATCTGAGTGCGTTCAATAAAGTCTCCCATGTGAATGGACGTGTAGCAAGATCCTCCCACAATTGAAACACGTCACTTATTCCTTGGTTATTCTCCTCTATATCGTCAAGCTGGGGGGAGTCAGTGCTAATGCCAATCCCACTTCACGCCATTTATTTGTTAAATGAGGAATGACATGAAGAGATAGGTCTTTGTGTGTTAAATCTAGTGATAAGGATAATAAATTAATGTAATGTTAAAATGCAGCTAATATAATAATTTATGTACTTTTTTGAACAAGAGGAATCCCATTGACAATGGGTGTCCTGTCTAGAACACTAGAATATTGATCAGTCACTAAAGAACTTCCAAGACATGACATTTGCTGTCCCACATTCAATTGAGAATATTCACCATGATGTGATTGTGGTGGCTGTGGCTTCATTGTTGCATCACCATTATGTTGACATTCATCATAGACAGGAATTCCTTCAATGTTAAGTCTGGAATATGTTCCATTGTTAGGAGAAGAATGAACATGTCCACGATTGTGTCCCAGTATGTCATAAGTTTCTGTGATCTCAGGTTTGATATCAGAGTAAGCAGATGGGTTAGGATCATATGTTGGCGACACTGGAGGGGCATTAAGATCAGGCTCAATTTAAATCTAGTTCAATTAAATCTAAAATAATATAAAAAGAACAATAATACTTATTGTGACTAACTGGGTTATTTGGTGGAGCTGAAACATAAGTGCTGCTAGTACTAAATGGTATTTTCCCTTTTTCTTTTTACTATAATATCGAACTGTGAGGCTAACACTTAAGCTGGGTTCAGAATATTT
>NW_003546748.1:17765-20107 GCF_000090795.2 Amphimedon queenslandica
TACTGCCACAACTATTGTAAGAAATTATGTCACTATTGTAAAATGTGGGACTTACCAATAATTAAAAATACTACTGCTGCAAAAATACCACAAATTAAAGCAATTACTCCACTATTTAAAAGAATTTGATGACAAAGTTAAATTTATAGTAGGCAGCAGGATTGTTTCAGTTAAAATATGTATAAAAATTAATATGAATCAAATACTTTAATATTATTTCTAATACCTGATTTAGAGGCTGAATATAAAATTAACGTAACAGAAAAAATTATAAAAATGCAAAATTCTTTCCTAACCATTTTTGACGAAATTTGGCCAATGAGCCTGTACTATAGTACGTGGACTTTCACACCCGATTTTTGAGCAACTTTGAAAATTTATTTAAAAAATTCAAATTTGATTAGAATCAGCTCAAACTTTTTACACAACATAAGTACTTGTATATGCATCAGAAAAAATTGTGAAAATACAGAATTTTTTCCTAGCCATTTTTGAGAAAAATTTGGCCAATGAGCCTGTACTATAGTACAGGGATTTTGCCTCAATTTTTGAGTAACTTTTAAAATTTATAAAAAATCCAATTTTTATCAGAATCAGCTCAAACTTGAAATGCAACATGAGTACATGTATATGCATCAGAAAAAATTATAAAAAGGCAAAATTCTGTCCGCATTTTTGACAATTAAGTACCCTGGACTATAGTACAAGATTTTTTGACTAAATTTTGAAGCAATTTAACAATTCATAATATTTAATAATAAATGATTTGTCCTCTTAGCTGAAATTTTGACCCTAATTTACAAAGAAACATTATTACTATGACCTTACTATTATCATACTATTACCTTATATACTTTATTTTTCTTTTTCTCTCTCAAGGCATGAGTGTAGACCAGTCAATGAATTGGAACGTGAAGTTACTCACTTGTGATGATACCTCTCCATCGCTCGCTCCTCCTCCTTCATCTCTTAATACATCATCACCATCAAAAGTGACAATAGATCTACCTTCACCAGAGTAAGTCATTCCCTAGTGTAGTACTTATACTTAAACTGCCCAAAAAAAATTTTAATGCATAGAAGATGAGAAATAGAATTCTCACCAAGTGATTCTTGGTGAAGTTTGGTCAATGAGCCTGTACTATAGTACAGGGACTTTGGCCCAATTTTTGAGTAACTTTAAAAATTCATAAAAAATCCAAATTTGATTGAAATCAGCTCAAACTTTTTACACAACACAAGTACATGTATATGCATCAAAATAAATTATAAAATCAGAGAATTCTCACCAAGTGATTTTTGGTGAAATTTGGCCAATGAGCCTGTACTATAGTACAGTGACTTTGGCCCAATTTTTGAGTAACTTTAAAAATTCATAAAAAATCCAAATTTGATTGAAATCAGCTCAAACTTTTTACACAACACAAATACATGAATTTGCATTAAAATAAATTATAAAAATGGAGAATTCTCACTTAGTAATTTTTTGCGAAATTTGGCCAATGAGCCTGTCCTATACCGTATACTAGGATATTTTCGCGTCGCTAAATTTTCACGAATTAAGATTTCACGAAATAATATTTTCGTGAATAGCTTGTAAACTCCACCACGTGGCAATGGAAATTTAGAATTTTGCAATTTTTATTTTTGCAATGGAGCAAAAATGCAAAATTCACGAAAATTTGGCTACTTGAAAATTTCCCAGTATACGGTAGTACAGGGACTTTGGCCCAATTTTTTGAGTAACTTTAAAAATTCATAAAAAATCCAAATTTGATTGGAATCAGCTCAAACTTTTACACAACACAAATACATGTATATGCAACAAAATAAATTATGAAATTGAAGAAATCTCACCAAGTGATTTTTGACAAAACTTGCCAATGAGCCTGTACTATAGTACAGTGACTTTGGCCCAACTTTTGAGTAACTTTAAAAATTCATAACAAATTCAAAGTTGCTCAAAATCAACTCAAACTTTCTACACAACATAAGTACATTTATACATAACAAAAAAAATTATAAAAATGCAAAGTTTTGTCCCAGCCATTTTTGATGAAATTTGGCCAATAAGCCTGTACTATAGTACAGTGACTTTGGCCCAATTTTTGAGTAACTTTAAAAATTCATAAAAAAATTCAAATTTGATCAGAATCAGCTCAAATTTTCTACACAACATAAATACATGTATACGTAACAGAAAAAAATTATAAAATGCAGAATTCTTACTTAGCCATTTTTGAGAAAATTTGGCCAACAAGCCTGTACTATAAGTACAGGGACTTTGGCTCAGTTTTTGAGTAACTTAAAAAATTTATAAAAAATCCCAATTTTTATCAAAA
>NW_003546748.1:20117-29631 GCF_000090795.2 Amphimedon queenslandica
CAGAATTAGCTATAACTTAAAATACAACAAAATTACATGTATTATGTATTAGAAAAAATTTTTAATGCAGAATTTTGTTCTCATTTTTGACACTTAAGTACCCTGTACTACAATACAAGATTTTTTGACCAAATTTTGAAGCAACTTTAACAATTCGTAATATTTAATAATAGGCAATTTATCCTTTTAGTTAAAATTTTGAATCTTAATTACAAAGAAACAGTATTATTATGACATATTACTATTTACCTTAAATACATTATACTACTTTATTTTCTCTCTTTCTTTCTCAAGGTATGAGTGTAGACCAGTCAATGAATTGGAACGTGAAGTTACTCCTTCAACTGTCACTAGAGACGAGACGAGACCTCCTCATCTCTCGCTCCTCCTTCTCCTTCATCTCTCAATACATCATCATTGTCAACAGTGACAACAGACTTACCTTCACCAGAGTAAGTCATTTTCAGTCATTCCTTATTCCTCTGTGCAGTTTTTGTGCTTATAACTAAACTGCTTACCAAATACTACAATTTTAATGCATAGAAGATGAATAGTATAATGTTTTCCAAATATCAACTTAAAATATGATTTATTTTTTGCAATATTTCCTTATAGCTCACAATCAGACACTGGATTAATATTGAGAGATAATAGTAATTCATCAGTACAACCACAGACTACAAGAGTAAGCCCCTATCATTATGAGGCCATATCTATTATTGCATTAAATGTACAGCACTGACTACTATCATATTGCAGTGTGGCTAAATACGTTATTACTTAGTGTATTTGTAGTTGCTTTATGAGTTTTTATTAATTTCTAGTCCTCATTGAGACCTACACCTGTGCTATCAGCATGGGCTGCAGTGAATCAGTTAGCATCATTACCTGTAGCTGATGAATTATCCCCTCCACCATCCTATGAGTCAGCACTCAATATAGCAACTGAGCCATTTGATAGACCACAGAGTGTTATAATAGTAAGATACATATTGAATACATTTATTGTTTGAATATCAGTCATGTATTGTGATTGAATGTTGATTATTGTAACCTTTACTATTCATGCTGTCTTTCTGTTTCATTGTAGCCTTCAAGGCTGAACGTTTCATCAGAAGCTACTCCACCTCTTTCAGCAAGACTAATTGATGGTAGTGAATATGCTCAGTTGGACTTCCCTTCCTCCCCTCTCCCTCCTCCTCCTCTTTATAATGATGAGAATTGTTGGTATAATCCTCGACCTGTTACTATGGTTAATAGTCCACCAGTTATTAATGGAGTGCAATATTCAACAGTATATACAACTAATAATATAAGAACTGGTTTTAATAGAATAACACTCAATCATTCACTTGTGTAATAATAAAGTATTGTATAATGATGTTGTGCTGTACATGCACACATACATATTCCAGCCTTTATAATTATCATTATAATTATTAACTTGTGTTTCTTGTTATTCTCATCTGGTCAAGTTTGCCATATGCTTCGCATTCTGATACCTTTACTCTTTCTTTATCAAGTTTTCCATACGCTTGGCATTCTGATACATTCACTTTTTCTTCCAATATGGCAGTGCTTGACAGAGCTGAGGTTCTCCTTGTATTTGTGCAATGCTCACTGTAAATATCAAAACTATTAATAATGGTTTATATTGTAGCAGGTATTACTTTGTTTTCTCCTCTTTAAGGCAAAGTATGAACAGAAAAAAATGATAGTTAAAAATACAATTGAACAAACACCTCCTGCAGCTGCACCTGTTGATGGAAAGTATGTACATAAATGAACATTAAGCTACTCTTATGATTACTTGTTGTGATAATTAATGTTTTATTAGTAGTATTCAAGTTGGTCATTTCTGTGGCAGTATAAGTAGAGGAAACAACAGTATCAGTCACTGTAGGAGCTACAATGCATCAATAGTGAGAAGTTATAAAGATAAAGTTAACATATCACATTCACTTACCTGCACTTAAGCTACTAGTCACCACTATGTCACTGATTGATGAGTGTACAGTAATACCAAGAGTACTCTTGGTAATACTGATAACTGAGTCTGTTATTAGGAATTTTGTCAAAGTTACATCATTTGATGTTATTGATATAACTGTCTCTGTGTATGTAGTAGTTTCTGTGATTGGTAATAGTTGAGTGCAATTGCATTCACATGGATCTAAAAAAACTAAAATAATATTATTATTGAGTTGCTTACTTGATAAACTTTTTGTCACATTTACAATTGTACTTAGTGAGCAGTTCCATCTGCCATCATACTGGCAGCATTGAAAGGAGAGAGATGTATCAATGTTGTTAGTGGTATAATTTCCAGTAGGCAATATCCCTGGTGGACTGTAATCGAAGAGATTCGTTTTGAATAGATATTTAATGTAGCCATTATATGAACAATGATCACAGCCAACAGAAATGTGGTCTCCTTCCTGTACAACCACTTCTAATGGTGCATTGAAGATCTGCCCATTGTTAAGAGACACTTGTACTTTGCCTGCATTAAAGAGAAAGATGATGTGTATGTGTGTGTGTGTGTGTGTGTGTGTGTGTGTGTGTGTGTGTGTGTGTGTGTGTGTGTGTGTGTGATAGTTACATGATTGAGTGAAGCTAAGTATGCAACAGGCAATGATAATATAAAGTTTCATTTTTGTTCAGATTTCTTTCAATTTATGATGTAGCAATTTCATCTTATTTATAGCTGTGCATATTGATTACAATGATTACCAAAGGTGTTCTTTCTCTTTCACTATCCTTGTGTATTAACAAATAAGGGATGTTCTATCACTCTCTCTAATAATAAATTGTTTGCATTCCTCATGATGTTCTAATCAATGACATATACTGTACATGTATAATAGTCTCGAGACTACATGTATAAGGCATATACACACATGCCAGTTTTTTAGGTGCTTGCTCTCAAACTCAGCTCAAACTGGATGCATAGCACATACATGTACCAGAAAATAATAATGAAAATGTAAAATTCTCTCTAAGCTATTTTTGATGAAATTTTATGCAGATCTACTGTAGTATTATTATTGTACCTAGTACAATATGCTGCTAATATAATGTGAGTTTTTGGTGCCTAATGTCATTTCAATTATCAACATATTCTAATATTAAGTACATTTCCAGCTTTTAAGTGAATGAATTAGCTGCATGCTTGTAGATCTATTTAAAGCAAAGTAATAAGTGAGGGTGGGTTAAATTGCTGGGCATGCATGGGTCAGCAGCAGGCACAGGGCTGTAATGGTTAATACTATAATAGTCTAAAAATATCATTAATTCAATAATAATTAGTAAATAGTAATTATTCAATAATTGAATTTAGTCTAATAATGTAGTGACCGAATGGAGAGAGCTTGATCTTTGTATTTTGTAACTATTGATTTATTGTAAAAAGGCTAAAATCTCTTCTGACAAAAATGGAAAGAGCATACACTTATATACAATCATATTACATCACAATGACAAAACGTTACACAACAATCAGAATCAGTATACATGAACTAATAAGCATAGTAAATCATAAGCATCAGCTAGAAGGAAAAGAAATAATATTGTACAGCAATACAAAAATAATAATAATTAATAATAGTAATAATAATAATTGTAATAACAATAGTAGTAGTAATAATCATAATAACAATAATAATAATACTAGAAATAACTGTAATCAAAATGCCTTAGAAAATAATAATAGGAATGAATACCAAAATAATATATCAATATATAACAAATAATAGCTAGCAAAAGCAATTTTGTAATAGCACAGCAGTACCAGCAGTCATTACAGAGTAGACTCTTGATCATCATCTTCGTTCCTGTGAAACTTTTCTGGAAAATTTCCTTCTGCACATTGTTTATTGTTTTCACAAGACTCTTTTGCGTTATTTCTTTTGCTTTTGTAGGACTCTTGTGCATGATTGCTTTCACTATCACAAGACTTGACTGTATTGCTTTTCTTAAAGTATAAAACTAAAAATATTTAAGTCACAAAATTTGTACAATAACTACTTACCTAATACTATCATAATAGTTATGATAATAATGATAATGATAGTAATTATGCTCCCCACAATCACTGCAATCAACTTGAACATGCTCAAATTATATGGCTCAATTGAATTTGTGGCTACAACTGTGTCACTGGGATATGCCATTTCACTTGCACTAGTAGTATCAGTAGTACTAGGATGTATAGTACTCTTAACATAACTGATAGAACTTGGTCCTTCTAAAGAAAAATTATTATCAGAATAAATGAAACAAGCTCACCAATAGCTTCCGATGAAACTGATGATACATTGCTGATTGTGATATTCCTAGTAACTGCAGGACCTTCCCAATTAACACAATCATCATTGGCACAATCATAGGCTTCAAGAACACAAGTCGCATTTTTCACTGTTTCATTTAAGCACTCTCTTCCTCCATTAAGTATAAAACTTTTCAGAAGTTCATTTGAGCAGTTAAGTTTAATTCGACATTTACTAATGTTGGAACCATCCACATACTCTGTACGTAAGCAGTCGTTTCCATCATCATTGTTGATGTCTTGGACATCAAATGTACCTTGTTTACAAAAAGTTTTAATATACCACACACATTAGCTTACTCAATTCCCCTATGTTTGCCGATTCAAATACCTTTGCTTGCCTTTGGAATGCTTTAAGCGCTATGGTTACATTGTAACGAGAATCTTCTTTCATAACAATAGGATCATTTGATAATAATTCCTCATCATTAACGTGTGTTTCCTTTGATGTGAATACAGTTTCTGAATCGCTTCTATTGATAAAATTAATTACAATAAAAGCATTACATCCAGTGTCCTCCTAAAATTATAAATACAAGTAATGCAAAATACAGTTAATAGTTATACCAAAATTTCCTTATGTTGCTGATTATAGTTAGATAATGAAATATTAGCCTTCCATTCATTGGCAATTCGACTTGGAATGGGATTAGAATAATTTAAACTAGAAAATGTTTCATCTACCACAACATATTAAATGCAAATAAATCCAATTTTCTTACGTATATAGTTCAAAACAGAAGAGGCGTTAACCACTGAGACATTCCCTACCCCAGCACTATTGACACCAGACACAGCCACAGTGTAATTGTAGTCAAGTATAAGAGAAATATTTCTGTTTTTAGTGAAAATTATATCCTTTGTACCAGTGTCTTGATTAGTGATGTTAATCTGGTACCCTAATATCGGCACACCTGGCAAAGTGAATGGAGAGTTCCATGTTATTTTTACTTCGCAGGGCCCATTAGTCACTTTGGTCAACTCAAAACTACCCAAGGTTCCTATTACACATAATTATAAAAACTAAAACTGTAACTAAACAATTTGTACCTTGAATAAGAAGTACAACTGGATCACTAGTATAAAATGTAACAGGCTGAGATGGATACCTTGCAATGCAGTAAATAAAGCTTCCATTAAGGGAAATATCATTAACAGAAACGACAAGATTATTTTCATCACGAAAAGCAAACAATGGCAGCAGTCCTGTTTCCCATGCCACTTCCATGGCTTCATTTGGCTTGATACAAGTAATATTGATGGTTCCTCCAAGATATGTTGTAACAACTGGTGATGGTGCAATGACAGGATTGCCAGCTAGATCATAAATAAAATTACAATAAACAAGTGAACAAATGAATAAGCTTCACAGTCATACCACAATCACACCACAATCATGCCATACTGCACAAAAACCTGATTTTGATTTTTAGGTCTAATTAATTTTTTTGTTTAGTTTTTTGTTTGTTTTGCTGTGTTTTCTTTTTCCTATAATACAATTTTTATGCAGGGGATGATGCATACTAGCTAGACAATAAAAAGACAGCTAAACATGCAACTATTTACCTGTAAAATTAATGTGCGATAAAAATGTAAACAATGTAAACAGTGTTACTAAAAATTATTGTTGATTTTTTAGTCATTGTAACTGTCATTGTATTGTATATATCTGGAATCAGTATGGAATTTTGAATTTTACCAGTTTTGATGGAACTTTTATATGCTGCATAGCAAATGTACCTCCAAGGTAAGTTGTTAATAGCATCAACAGAGTGACTTCCTGCAGAAAGAGCCATCTGCTAGATATCCTCTTATCACTATGAAGAGAGCTATTTGACCCTGCCATTGAGTTGTTGATCCAGTTGCTACAACAAAAAAAGGGTGGATCAAATAATAATTATATTCATTGCATATGCAATGACAATGACTACCATATAGGGGTTATATTTCACTGGTAATAAATTTCGTGAATTTTGCATTTTCATTAAATTTGCAAAATTAAATTCCACAAAAGAGGTGTGGCACACTAGGAAAAATGGCTGCAGAAGGTAAGATTTGCGAAAATTTATACCAACAAATAGCAAATCTGAACAAATTCGCGAAATTTTATACCAACAAAATAAAACCCCTATACGGTATCAGCATTTTGGAGATGAACTTCTACTACTTGCAACCTTGTCTCAAATGTAGCATGGGCCCCCAGGCACTAATATTTTCAATGAATATGATTATAATAATGATTAATAAATAATTTTTTCACATACGGTATCCATCCCCGATGTAAATTACTGATAGCAAGAAGGCCTCAAGATCAAAGGTGCTGACACCACCTGGCATTTCTCTGAGTGCTACAAGGTACCAGACATAGCACATATACTCAAATTCTATCTACTCTGTATCTACTTGTATTTTAATTTTTTTAACCGGTATTTACTTGTATTCACTTTGTAAGTAGATGTGTATTTTCATGTATTTTTGTCTACTAAAAATATGTCACTTATTGCAAAAAGCATCCAGTTATTCACTTATGATACAAGCCATGTGGACACTGAAATTTCATACAAAAAAATGTGTTCTGTTGAAAATAAAAATGCACAATGGCTACCTGCCTTATTGGGGCGAGCATGAGCGAGACCCACTCTAATCTGTCTAGGTCTATTTCATTACGTCTTGTTTGTGAACAGAAGATAACGATTTATAAATCAGTATACTATTAATAAATTTGGACCTGTGGACAAAATTAATTTAGAGGGTGTGGTCACAAGGAACAAGATGGCGGAAATTTCAACGTGACAAACTTAGATTGAGTTTCTAACAGTTAGATAATAGAGAGGGGCTGTCTAAAACACCTTTAAAGGCTGAAGAACTTAAAAGCAGTTTGATCTAAGACTCCTCTAGATTACCGTATACTGGGAAATTTTCGAGTAGCCAAATTTTTGCGAATTTCGCGTTTTTTGCTTCGTCGCGAAAATAAAAATCGCGAAATTCTAAATTTCCATTGCCACGTGGTGGAGTTTACAGGCTATTCGCGAAAATATTATTTCGTGAAATCTTACAAATGCAAAATTCGTGAAAATTTAGCGACGCAAAAATATCCCAGTATACGGTAGTCCTCTCATTAAAAAAATTAAAATTAGGAGAACAGCTTGATTAGAAGTTTAGCTTGGCACTGGCATTTCTCAGAGTGGCAGGACAGTTCATTCTTGTCTCTTTTACTGGGTCATTTTGGTCAGTTGTGTTAAATGGTGTGTTTGCTCTGTTCAGACCCTGCTGGGCCATGAGGATGGGGTCTAAAATTCTGAATATGCATGCACGCTAAGAGCTGGATTGATTTTATTTAGTTCAATCTTATTTCAAACAATGTTAATTGATGGAATCTTGATTAGAAGTTTAGCTTGGTACATTTTCTCAGTGTGGCAGGACTCATTCTTGTCTCTTTTACTGGGTTATTTTGGTTGTGTTAACTGGTGTGTTTACTCTTTTCAGACCCCGGCTATGAGGCCAGGGTCTGAATATGAATGCAGGCTAAGAGCTGGATTGATTTTATTTAGTTCAATCATATTTCAACTGTTAAATGATGGCTCATGCCCGCCCCTTCAATGTTTACATTCACCTAATTAGCACTAAAATGGAGAAGAATAAGCATTAAGAATCAGTCTTTTAAGCTTTTCAGATGATTATTTTAGTATGAATATAATACATGAAAATATCTGAAAATAAAGGAGAATATTTTAGGCTGCTCTCCACTATCTACTACTATCTACTTGAGCCAGAAAATTCGTGTAGATATTCATGTATCGTGTATATATGTGCTATGTCTGCAAGGTACTACAGACCCAAAAGCAGAATTTATAGAAAGTATGGAGGCCAGACTACATAAAGACCAGGTAACTCTTGCTGCAGCATAGTTTTCTTGCTATGCTACTTTGGGTTTGATCAGCCTTTGATGTGGAGAACTTCTTGCCATCAGTAATTTATATTGTGGGTGGCTACCGTGAATGATTTACTAAAAATAGTCTTAGCGACTAGGGGTCTATATCTGCTAGCTTTTATTCTAGTTAATACCCATGCTCAGTTGCTTGCAAGATAGTCCAGGATTTTAATTATTGCTTGAGCATTTGTGTTTGTGTTTTGATTATTATATAGGCAATAGCCTATATGTAGGATTCAGGTGGATTTTTCAAGATGGCGGTTGTTTTTAAAACACTTAGAACTCTTTTATCTTACATTGTATAGCCTTATAAATGGCTTAGATGAGCTCTCCTTCACTGAGCGATTCTCCTGGTACCTTAAAAGTGGACTGTAAGCTAGCGGGAACAACAGGCCCAAATTCAAATTTATAGCAAAATTATTCAGACTTTTCTTCTTCTTTCATCTTTCTTCTACACACCCATTAATCTTTTAAGCCAGAGAACCGCTCAAGTTAGCTTTTACATCATTCCTTTGTGCTTGGGCCAAGGACCACAAAGGTAGTTTCAAGAAGAAGCAAGGACAAAGAACAAAATGGAAGACAAAATCCAGCTGCAGACACAGCATGGGTTTGTGGTTTGACGCCATTTTAATTTATGTGCACATGATCAGCATGAAATAATTAACCTAACAACACAATCATAACAGAAAGTAATTTATTACATTAAAAAAAAGAATGAAAACAAGTAAATAAAAAAACATTAAAAATGAAAAAAATAATAGGATTGAATTGGGAAAAAGTAGGGAAACAAGTGAGTACTTGCAAACTGGTGTGGTAAGAAATCCTACACCACTGCATGAAAAGATAAAGGCTTCATAGTGCTATCATAGTTGGCTGTGTGGATAATTGATGTGCTTTTATCATGCAATGGTGTAGGATTTCTTACCATACCAGTTTGTAAGTATCGTATATCGGGTATATTTCAATGCATTAATAATTTTGGAAAAAGCAATCCATTGCGAAAATAAATATTATGAAATTTTAAAATATGCGGATAAAAAGGAATAGAAGATATGTGGTATTGTGCAATTAATATGAACATGTGGCTTGATAACTATCCATGGCTACATTCTAGTCTAACTCGAAGGCCATAAAGAGCCTTCTTTGCCAGTTAGAAGTGTTGCTAAGGTTGATTCAGATGTGGAGAAGTCAGCAAATGCTTTGATTGACTTACCAGGCCAGGTGGTTGATGGAAATAATAGCAAGTAAAATATTTT
>NW_003546748.1:30761-32364 GCF_000090795.2 Amphimedon queenslandica
AGTGTTTATTAATCCAGGAATCATATAATTGTTAAGACAGTTCCTTGGCTTGCTTTTTATATTGCTACTGAAATCATCTAAACTAGCTCTAGAAAGTGAGTTTTCCTTCGGTTCACTCCACTCTGCCATACTCCACCATACCATCTTGCCACCCAAAATGGCTGTGAAATTAAATATGGGTGTGTCGTAAAATATGAATATGATTAAAAGGCGTTAGTGAAAAAGGACTACCGTAGGGCGCCTTTTTTCGAGGGCTATAAATTTTGCGGATTTTGCAATTTTTAAAAAATTCATGAAAATTACTTCCGCAAAAATTAAATTAATATAGTACAAGATGGCAAACGGCATAAATTCGCGAAAATTAAATCCACAAAATAAAAATCCATGAAATTTACAGCCCTCGAAAAAAAGGTGCCCTATGGTATATAGGGGCATGGCCAAGCAACAAGTATTGTGTGTTCAGACAAAGTAGAATGTCCCTTGGTCTCTGGGCATGACTAGGAGGCAGAGCCCTTAATGTCTTACATTCTTGATTCTTCTAGTATACCGTATGGAAGGAAATTTTGGAGGTAGTTAAATTTGGTGAATTTGGCGTTTTGATAGCCATTCGCCAAAATAAAAATTCGCCATTTTGAGCCATTATGCGCATGCTCAATAGCACATAGCCACAAATTCGCCAAATTAAAATTCGCCAATCAGCAAAATTTAGCAATTCGCCAAAATTTAGTCCCTCCAAAATTTCCTTCTGTACGGTATTCATACAAACTAGTCTTGCGCAACCAGGCCCAACCCACTACATGATACACACACACATTTTAGTATATATAGATCTATGTTCAGACTTACATTAGTATCTCTACACCAGTCACAATTTCAGATCATCAGATTTGAACAAGAGTACGTTGACTACGTTCATCTGAAATCTTAACAAGGCTTTTCCGAGGTATTTTCCCTTATGCAATGCTGGGCAAAAGTTAATGGACCTTTTGCACTTAAGCGATTCTAATTAACGCGCACCCAAAGTGGTGGTAAAATGGCGGATTTTTGGAGGAAAGACAGGCTGAACAATCTTCTCTTTTATCCATCCATTCTAGCTGTAGGAGCCACTTTGAGCTGTCCTTTTGTTTCAGTATACTCTATTTATCTCTTCTGTAAGCTCTTTGGTTGCTGTTTTGGCTTTTATAGCATTTTATCATAGGAATATTTTTACCCATTAGCAATTCCCGTTTTTCTAAAATTTGCTTTCAGGAGCCAAGGCGCTTGCCCCTCCATTGCCATGAAGACAGAAGTGTATTCAGCTGAGTCCTATGACTAGTGTCTATCATCAGACTTAGTCTCAGTCCATCAGAACCAGGTACGGTGGAATAACTCACTCAGTTGTCATGTTGCAGCTGGAGTGTGGATGATTATGACCATCTTTTCACTTCTTAAAACTATAGGTTGGCTCTTTTATAGATAGTTGAGGCATGCAAGAGCTCATTCTTTATCTGTACATTCACTGGTTGTATTGTATGAGCACCTCACGTCGTATTAATACCCCATGTCGCTATCCAATACTTGCAGAGAGGAATCATCACATTCAGGACTCGTTCATGGCTCTACA
>NW_003546748.1:33235-43788 GCF_000090795.2 Amphimedon queenslandica
AAAATGCTATAAAAGCCAAAACAGCAACCAAAGAGCTTACAGAAGAGATAAATAGAGTATACTGAAACAAAAGGACAGCTCAAAGTGGCTCCTACAGCTAGAATGGTTGGATAAAAGAGAAGATTGTTCAGCCTGTCTTTCCTCCAAAAATCCGCCATTTTACTAGTGATGGGCGATATATCGAATCAACCGATATTTTTATCGATAATCGGCAATATCGATAAATATCGTTATCGAAATTTTGAAGCTCAAATTTTGATATGATAACCACACCCACATAACCAGAATAATAGTTATATAAACAGTGGTTAATTAGTTCAATTTAATTTTAAAACAACCTTGTAAGCAGCTATACAAAGGCAGGATGGTTGCTGTCTGTCAGAAGAACCTGGATCAAGCCAAAATATGAAGATATGAGGCCATTTTTGAACAAAAAACTAATGATAGTTTGAGTAATCGCTTTTTATCATAGTTTATTAACTATTATTGTAGTTTATTAACTATTATCTGGGTGTGGTCAATATCGTATCGAAAAATATCGATAATCACTAAAATTTGTCCAATATCGATATTTATCATATCGATTAAAAATTTTCAATATCGCCCATCACTACATTTTACCACCACTTTGGGTGCGCGTTAATTAGAATCGCTTAAGTGCAAAAGGTCCATTAACCTAGATATAATAAACGGTTAGCTAGCCCCGGCCCCTCGTTCGGTTTTCGGTATTGTTATCGAAATGCTCTCGAAATGTCAGTTTGTAGTGTGTTTCTCGTTGATCGGTTTGATACAAATATTTGAAATTCAAAGTAAGGCAGAAATAAAGACAAGATCTAAGTCTATAGATCTATATATGACACAAAACAATGGACTTTTGTTTTTATCACAGGTGCCAGAAATCTAGAGCTATTCACTATTGTACCAGTGACACAATATGTATATATCAACGATAATGGGACGTTTGAATGTGCTGCTAGATCTAACATAAGTGGATATACTCTCTCATTCTTTTATGGAACTGAGGATGTAATGCCAACTGAAACTGATTTACCTAATGGAGGAAAGAGGACAACATTTACTGCTACTAGTGAATTGAATGGTACTAACATTGTATGTGCTGCTCGTATGGGAATCATGATAAATACAACTGAAGCAGCTTACATTTATATTCAAGGTATCGTGACCATTTATTTTGACATCTTGTACAATCATCATATTATACAGGTCCTCCTGATAGCATCAGTAGTTTAACAGGATATCAGTTAGACTCTTGTTGTATGTTTATCAGTTGGTATCCTCCATTCACATTACCAGGACTAACAGTACAGTATATAATCAGTGTAGGAACTGATCAACAGTACCTTAATGACTCTATCACTAACTACACTTACTGTCCAATGAACCCAACCAATAAACAATATCTGTTTAGCATTACAACTACTAATAAAGCTGGAGATGGATCTACTAGTAACATAACAGTTGGATTTCAATCAAGTAAGTAGTTATAATTATAATAGTTTCAATAATTAGATCTACATTAGATAACTACCTAAAAGTCACATACAATAGTAAAGATGCATACAGAAAGGATAAGGAAAGTGTACTAATCAGTCTCATTTATCAGCTAGATGTTAGTGATAGCATTCATATTTTCACTAAGTCAATTTTGCTTATAGAGCTATCACTTATGTGATGTACCTATTGAAATTGTGACAGTAAAGAGTTATAGTACACAGAACATAACTGATTGTTATTCTTTTGATCCTGACAATAGTACCATTAACAATGGTACTCTAATTGTAAAAATTACTCTTCGATCCCATATGCTATGGACTAGTCGAGTTATTTTAAAATATGAAAGTGGACAGGAATTTTTGAGTCAAGACGTTCACATTAGTAAGCTATTTGTATATGTACTTATTATTACTATTTACATTATAGGTACACATGATATTCAAGATGCTGAGATAGCATCAATGTTTGACAACCAAGTGTGCTTTCAGCTTCAATTTATTAATGGCAGTATGACTAATGAAACACACTTTCAATTTGTATCTATTAATGATATTTCACTTAATTTTACTAAACCACAATATAACAGACTGAATTTTTCTTACTGTGTTACATTACCTGCTAACAACTGGACATTATATGTTTGTGATGTGCCACCCTGTGTACTTAATCCTGCAGTTACAATCACAAATATTAGTATTGAAGAACAAGACAACTTAACATCTATAAGTATATAATAAACCTTGTTATTATGATTTACATTTCTATTTTCCCTATTACAGTTTCTAATACTGTGTCTGTTACAGTTGGACCAACATTTAATTCTGGTGGTCACACTGAACTAGATCTTGGCTTTATTATTGGAATTGTTGTAACAATTACATTAACATTGTTGCTATTGACTTTCTCTTGCTGTAAGTGACCATGTATGCATACATACTTTCAAAAATTTTTTTCTCTTTTTTTTAAACCTACACATGTGATAAAAAGGTATTGTATTGACATTGATATTAATAAAACAAAAAAAGAACCGAACTAAATTAAATGATACAAATAACAGTCAAGCATATATGGTATCTCATGAGCTGGATCAAACACCATACAATCAAGGTAATTATATGGTCTTGCTGATTTTATTATACTTTCCACTAGTTCACGTCAATGAAAGTGAGCAGTCTACTGAGACAGAGGTATATCTTTGCTCAAATATTATTTTGATAAGTATGCATTGTAAAATCCCAAATCCTAAACTGTAAACTGTACCAACAAAAAGGCTACTCTTCTTATTAATGTACTGTAATAAATTTATTATATAGATGGTTGGCAATTCAGTTGCACTGAAATATATTGATGTGGAGCCAGACCCCAATGCTCCACCTGTCCCTCCACCATTTGACCCTGTTAGAACTGCATATACTGAAATAAGACCAGACAATGGAATATACAACAAATTACATCATGATTTCAGTCATAAGCTGCAAGTTCAAGATGATAACATTGGAATTTACTCTAGAATGAACCAATTCACTGAAGGTGTATATGATAAATGCCAGCATAATGGTAACGACAACATAAAACCAGCGAGGCCAATAGCAACTCAAGCACAGTATTCCACAGTCAATGTAAAGCAAGCCACTAAGGGCCAAATACATGTATTAGGGCAGTACTCATTGGTGTCTGTAGATGAGATTATGACTGGAATTAGTGATCCTATTTCAGGTGATTTTTAACTGATTATGCTAAATAACTCATACTATTAAAAATTTATTGCAGAGCTACAAGTTACAGAAAGCCTCCCCAGTCAAACAAGCACTGAAATCTCTCTTGTTAAAAAAGGTAAAATTTTCAAAGATATCAAAATCATAAATACATTACCATACAGATTTAACACATAAAGACCTGTCTATTTATGTCATTCCTTATCTCACTGAAAAGTGGCGTGAAGTGGGACTGGCATTAGCACTAACTCCTCCCCAACTTGACGATATAGAGGAGAACAGTCAAGGAATAAGTGACGTGTTTCAATTGTGGGAGGATCTTGCTACACGTCCATTCACATGGGAGACTTTATTGAATGCACTCAGATCTTCAATTGTCAATGAATTTAACTTAGCAAATCAACTAGAGCACACACTTTAAATAAATTTCTTTGAGTGTTTTTATTCATCAATGCTACATTGGTTTTAATATCAATAATTATTAGTAAAAATTATATACTGGTGTATCATACAAAAACAGCCCTGATGCTACAGTTATCATAGCTTTGTCAGCCCACCTAAGTCACAAGATTATAAAAAAGGTGCTATAAAAACATCAGCATAACTTTCCCAGAATTGCAATTATAAGAGTAGTATCAATAACAGTCAGCACATGCCAATTAATTAAGCAATATACACGCATAAGGCATAGAACATTGATAAATCTAACAAAAAGATGACAAAGTCCCTGTACTATAGTACAGGGTCATTGGCCAAATTTCGTCAAAAATGGCTAGAAGAGAATTCTTCATTTTTATAATTTTTCCTGGTACGTATAAATGTACTTATGTTGTATTTCAAGTTTGAGCTGATTCCGATCAAAATTAGATTTTTTATAAATTTTAAAAGTTACTCAAAAATTGGACGAAAGTCCCTGTACTATAGTACAGGGTTGTTGGCCAAATTTTGCCAACATGGCTTGGAGATAATTCTGCATTTTTATAATTTTTTCTGATACATATACATGTACTTACCTTAAAGCCACTTATTTTTAAGTATACAAATTTTTGCAGTTTGTTAATGGTATTGATTTAACGTGTACTAATTTTTGCGATTTAGCTCATTTTTTCAATTAATAACTATTAATAAACGTAAATTATTAATAAATACAAGTACTAATTTTTGTGATTTTAAAGCCACTCGCAAAAAACGCGAAAGTTAGTGCTTGCAAATAATAGTGGCCTTAAGGTATGTTGTATTTCAAGTTTGGGCTGATTCCAATCAAGTTTAGATTTTTTATGAATTTTTAAAGTTATTCAAAAATGGGGCCAAAGTCCCTGTACTATAGTACAGGGTCGTTGGCCAATTTTTGTCAAAAATGGCTAGGAGAGAATTCTGCATTTTAATAATTTTTTTCTGATACATATACATGTACTTATGTTGTATTTTAAGTTTGAGCTGATTCTGATCAAAACTGATTTTTTACGAATTTTTAAAATTATTCAAAAATTGAGCAGAAGTCTCTGTACTATAGTACAGGGTTGATAGCCAAATTTTTGTAAAAATGGCTAGGAAAAAAATCCTGCATTTTTATAATTTTTTTGATGCATGTACATGTACTTATGATGTATTTTAAGTTTGAGCTAATTCCAATCAAAACTGAGTTGCTCAAAAATTGAGCCAAAGTCCCTGTACTATAGTACAGGGTCAATGGCCAAGTTTCATCAAAAATGACTATGAGAGAATTCTACATTTTAATAATTTTTTTGATACATATGCATGTACTTTGTTGCATTCAAATTTGAGCTTATTCCAATCAAATTTGAATTTTTTTATAAATTTTTTAATTTACTCAAAGATTGGGCTAAAGACTCTGAGCTATGGGTATTCCTTTCAAGAAAACTATCCATAAAATTACACCAAAGCTTTTATTATTATTCATTTACTACTACTAGATTTACTACTGTACAATGGAGTAGTATAGGTATTGCCCCATGGCTATTCCCTTAACAAAACACTGTAACTATAGTGAAACCCACTATTTCATAACATAGGAAAGTATTAGTGAATTAACTCCATTTGGCTAAAGTAATACAAGACAGATTTTTTTGATACGTTATCTATATAGAAATTTAAGCTAATCAGCAACAAAAATTAAAAATAACTTGGTATTTTAAATCCAACCACATTTTATTACATATTTAGTCTGGTCACGCCCCTCTGCATGACCAGACTATTACATACCGGGTATTCTGATAGACTCATACATATATGCCCTTACAACTTTAGTATCTTTAGAATAACATTATTGCCATAGATTATCAATCTAATTTTTTAAATTCAGCTAATAAAATGCTAAAATAAAGCAAAGTTTTTATACAGTGTAGATAACAAAGCAATTTGTTATACAAACTTATACACATGATTGACACGTTTTGTATCGGCTAGTTGTCCTTTGAGAATACAAATACGTCTCATGCTTTTCAACTACTCAACAACATGTTTTCACAGGCATACTTTAAACTAGACATCTATAGTCATTACAGTGTAAGCTTATAATAAATAACATTGAATGTGAATGATTGAGTTAGGTATATACACATGTTTACTGCGCTGATGCTTGTAAGTTGTATCTATGTAATTGTAATTTTTAAAACTTAGCAAAATCTTAACAAACTTATTGTGCTGCTTATAAATTAGTACCTGCCTACACAAGGACAAACAGACAGACAGACAAACAACCAGACCCCCAATCCCCCACCCATTTAAGGACATATGGGTGAGACAAATAAAAACTAAAGAGGGTGTTAAAGATAATAATATGCCACCCAAAAATAATAATCCCACCCAAATACTCACATATCAGATTACATTAGGAGGTAGTACGGTACGATGATATTCACTCACTGTGACTTAGTAATGTAATACTATCTATAATGCATAAATGATTGAGTATGTAAGTTGATATCTATACAATAACAAGAGTTTAAATATACTTTCTTGTACTTTAGATAACATATCCATTAGAAAAATAGACAAGGACAATCAACAGTAAATGGGAACAGTACACACTGAAACAGGTGGAGTTTAACAAAACAAACAACAAAAGTAAATATGTTTTCAATAGATATACCATTCTTTTTAGATGGTATATATGCTATTAGTCTTATTCTTATGAAAATGCTTTGTCAGTATGATTACATTGTTTTGTATAAAAATTTATGGGGTATGTTAACATCAATGTAGTTAGTAGGAATTGTAGGGGATATAAATATACCGTAATCTCAACATACTTGTAGCTTACATGCCTGGGAAATTTCTAAATCAATAGTATGAATAATTGACAAATGACATTCATATAGGTTCTTTTATTTATTACAATAAGAAGCGCTCCAGATGTACGTACACCTGCAGATACAAGTAATTAGCCAAAATAGAAATTGGGCAAGATCCCCACAACCCACATGAAACGACACCTGCTGGTTAAATCATAATACTACACAAGTGAAAACATGCATATTACCTTACCCTGGGCCAGTTTAATATACACTCATTGAAAAGTAATGAGATGAAGTGATCAATAATTCCTTCAAATAATAATAATAAACTCCCTCTAGCAGTAGAAGCACTTGGGGGTTGGAGTCCATCTGCCTCAAATTTTATCAATCAGTTGGCTCACCTCCTCGCCCATTGCCTTGGCCATGATCCATCCGTTGCCTGCCGCCATCTACACAAGAGGCTTTCAGTCACTCTGTGGAGGGGAAATGCTGCTATGTGGGCCACTCGTAATCCCCTCTTGCCTCCTTCTGTTGATGGGCTCATTTAACTGGTTATTGTGCATTGATAATAACATTGTATGTCTTAGTTTAGGTTTTTCTTTTTTTCTTTCTTCTGTTGTATAATAATAATAATAATAATAATAATGTAGACCTACCTTAAGAAATTGTGTGTCACAAAGTATATGTAGACTAGCCAACACAAGCCAATGTTTACATCAACAGTAGACTAATAGTGCTTGAATTTGTAATGCTCTAGAAATGAAAAGTGTGGAAAGAAAGAGTTGGATAAGTTATAATCATGACATTATTAATATTGAGGTCGGCCATATATCTATATGGATTAATTAAAACATGGTCCTAAATACAGTATTTTTTCATTTCACAAGGGTGTAGGGGGCTATTGGGAGCTCTCACATTATTTTGTGAAAATTCATTCTTGTCAGTAAAAAAGCTGTTCAGTAGCTTCCTAATAAGATAGACCATATTACATTGTTCATTGTTGCAAGCAACATGCACTAGCCCCCAAAAGTTATCATTAAACATAGAGAAGCAATACATGTGTATGTACATTGTAAAATGTTTTTGCTAGAATAGGCACACCTAGCTCTTTCGGTGAAACATGAAAGTAAAAGTGCAATAAAAAGAAAACTGATTATCAGTTAATATCAAAATTAAAACTAACAAGAATAAACTGATTTTTTGAACACAACAAAATTTCAAATTTTAAAAATTAAAAAGCTAATTTATCACAAATTTATAAATTAAAAATTTACAGTATTTTAGAAGCTAGATCTAAATGCATCACAATTTTAAAAGTCCATAAAAATCCAGTTTTGATCAAAATTAGCTCAAACTTGAATAACAAAATAAGTATACATCCAAATGCATCAGACAAAAATTATTAAAATGCAGAATTTTTTCCGAGCCATTTTTTTAAGAATTTGGGCAACAACCCAGTACTATAGTAGAGGGACTTTGACATAATTTTTGAGCAACTTAAAAGTTTATAAAAATCCAGTTTTCATTGGACTCAGCTTAAACTTGATAAGTACATGTATATGCATCAGAAAAAATTATTGAACTGCAAAATTCTCTCCTGGCCATTTTTGACAAAATTTGGCTATCAACTCTGTACTATATATAGCACAGCAATTTTGTAATCTTTTTTCGTTACATTTATCAATATCCTGTGCCTTGTGTGTATATACATTACATATATATTGCTTAATTGACATGTGGTGACTGTTGTTGGTATCACTCTTATAATCACAGTGCTGGGAAAGTTATGGTTACTATTATAATCTTGTGACTTGGGTGGACTGACAAGCTGTGATAACTATAGCATCAAGACTGCTTTTGTATGATGTACTAATTATTGATATTAAAACCAATGTAGCATTGATGAAAAAAAACACTTAAAGAAATTATTTAAAGTGTGTGCTCTAGTTGATTTGCTAAGTTAAATTCATTGACAATTGAAGATTTGAGTGCATTTAATAAAGTCTCCCATGTGAATGGGCGTGTAGCAAAATCCTCCCACAATTGAAACACATCACTTATTCCTTGATTGTTCTCCTCTATATCGTCAAGCTGGGGAGGAGTCAGTGCTAATGCTAGTCCCACTTCACGCCACTTCTCAGTGAGATAAGGAATGACATAAATAGACAGGTCTTTATGTGTTAAATCTATAAAATAAAATATATTCGCAACTAATCACAAATGTGTAATTTTACCTTTTTGAACAAGCGGAACATCACTGCTTTCCATTGTAACTACAGAATATTGAAAAGGAATAGAAGTTCCATTAAATGATGAGGCCTGTTGTCCCACATTTAATTTGGAATAGCTGTCAGTATCTCCTACTTGCCCAGGCTTTCGTATTGTATCATTACGCTGACATTTGTCATAAACAGGAGCACCTCCTCCTTCCGAGTTAAGTCTGGAGTACATCCCATTGGTCTCAACATTCCCATGAGTTGAGAGACCAGCCTGTCTAACATCATGTGACACTTTATCGTACACCTCAAGTTTTATTTCTGAGTAGGAGGCTGGGTTTGAATCAAATGGTGGTGGAACAGCTGGAGCATTAGGATCAACTTTCATGTCAATGTAGTTTAGTGGAATCTAAAATTAATAAAAATAATTAATTTGTATATTGCAGCTTGGGACATACCACATTTGGCTCAACAAAAGGGTAGCTTTTATTGACTACTGGTTCTTTATGTCTCCTCCTACACACAACTATTGCTGAGATGATGATTATAGAAACAACTATAAAATTTAATAAATCATAAATATGAGTAATTTTACTACATACCAATTAAAATTATTACTACAATAATTATCCCAAAAATTATAAAAATTTGCTCATTAGCTTTGGAACTAGGTGAAGTTGATACAGGTGTTACTACAGAAATAGCTATACAAAAACAATTAAATAATTATTTAGAAAATATTTACTTGTAGATAATAATACTGAAGTTGAAGATGAAATAGGCATAATATCATTACTTGACACCATAGGAGCTTTATCAATACTAATACCAGCTAATACAGCAGCAGGATTAGTAGTACAGTCCTCCATTGATTCACATGCATACAGTGTTAAGTTATTACCAGCTGGTATGTTAGTAATACACTCAGTAAAGTTCAACTGATCGTTACGAGATATATTGTAATACACTGGTGGATGAACTGGCTCTTCATAATTAGTGATGTGAATATAAATAATATTAGCTGTACTGCCATTGACAAGCTGAAATTGAAGACAAACTTTGTTAAATGTAATATTAACCACTGCTATGTGCTGAAGATCGTAAGTATCTTAATGATAATAATAAAACTAATAATTACGTCAGTCACTTACTGATTGTTATAGTGTTGCTTTCAACCTTTACTCCATTTTCATAGTACAAGATAACATTAGTATTCAGTATTTCTCTCAACGGAAGTTTTATAATAGCAACAAGTAAAATGTTATTATAAGCACTGTGATTAGTGGTTATATTTGTTGATGGATAACAAGAATTATTAACAGTGCATGATGTAATATTAACGAGTGGCACTCCAGTACATAGTTGATGAGCCTGTAAATGTAAACAAAGTTGTGTGGGTGTTGTACGGTAGGCTAACTTACTGATAAAAGGAAATGAAGGTACCAATAATTGTTAATGTGATATGTATAAGAATCTTGATAAACAATTGGAATCTGTGAACCTATGAAAAACAACAATAATAAATCAATTCATTACAGCAACTACTTACTTGATTGAAATCCAACAGTTATGTTACTAGTAGATCCATTCCCAGCTTTATTAGTAGTTGTAATGTTAAACAGATATTGTTTATTGGTTGGGTTCATTGGACAGTAAGTGTAGTTAGTGATAGAGCCATTAAGGTACTGTTGATCAGTTCCTACACTGATTATATACTGTACTGTTAGTCCTGGTAGTGTGAATGGAGGATACCAACTGATAAACATACAACAAGAATCTAACTGATATCCTGTTAAATTACTGACACCATCAGGTGGACCTAAGAATGTGTATAACATTACAGGTCTATA
>NW_003546748.1:43798-45021 GCF_000090795.2 Amphimedon queenslandica
TGTTAATTAAAGGATAGCAACCTTATACCATTAGGTAATGTTTCAGATATTAGTGAAGATGGTTGTGCTCCTCTACTAAGAATAACAAGGGTATACTCGGTCCCATTAGCACCACACTCAAATGTCACATTATCATTGATATATACATATTGTGTCTCTGGTACAATAGTGAAGATGCTGCCTGAAACTAAAACATTATTTAGATCTAGTTTTAATTAAATAATGACTCACCAAAACAAGAACAAAATACAAAAAATATTGCTGTAAAAATGTCCCTGGTCTGCATAGTTGCTGATGAAGAAGAGTGTCCGGTTACAAGCGCCGGCCAGCCGGCAATTATCATATCTACTGTTGATTTCACCATAGATAATGCATGATTTCACCATAGTATCTATGATTTCACTTCAAATACTGTTGATTTCACTTCAAATGGAACACCCGGGCCGTGGCCGGGTCAGCCATTTTTATCACGTGAGCTTACTTTCAGAATGACCGGATCCCGGACCCGGTCCGCCCGGGTGTTCCATTTGAATTGAAATCAACAGTAGAACACCCGGGCCGTGGCCGGGTCAGCCATTTTTATCACGTGAGCTTACTTTCAGAATGACCCGATCCCGGACCGGTGGGTGTTCCATTTGAACTGAAATCAACAGTACAGATCTGGCCCAGAGAGGGGGCCGGACCAATTCATAAATTATTTTGGTAGAGTAACGGAGGTAGTTTACGGACACCTAACGTTTGGAAGGATCTCACTGGTCTCACGATTCCTTGGTACTGGATGTGAGGTGTCCTTTGGAAAGCAGTGGGTCTACCAGATTCTATCCATGAAGGATTTTCAGAAATTCTTGTCCTGGGGATTTTAGGAATTTTTTAAAGGCTACCGGGTGATGGAGTTAGTTAGCGGACAGGTGAGGCAGTCTCCGGACAGTGCCGACAGAAATCGACCTTGTAGTGAATCCAATGACTTTTCTGAGGTAACTGAGTAATAAACTAAATAGCAATGATAGTAAGGATGAAATTTAATGATTTTTTTTAGACTGGATAAGTGTGTAAATGCAACTGTACTGTTTTGAATGGGGTGTGTCTATTTTTAGTCCACAAAAACCAGGTTGTGCACATCCAGCAAATAAAATCATCCTTTTTCATTCCTCTACAAGCTTTGAAGTGCTTGGGGGTGCATAGGCTTATCTCTGGGTTTCTCCTTAAAACACATGCCACCATTC
>NW_003546748.1:45442-50444 GCF_000090795.2 Amphimedon queenslandica
GCCACCATTCTTTTTTTCGGATATTGTCGGAAACTGTTGGGCCTTTTGTTGGAGGTAGCAAGGCTATCTGATACCTTATTTTAATTATTTTGATAATCCACTCTACTAATTCATTCTTTTCTTGCATAGGTGATGGACAAAGCCTTGCTGAAACTTGCTTAATTTTTGAAGCTGGAGTGGTCATGCATGTATTGGTGGAGTTCTTTGGTATTGAGTATTTTCTCTAGCAGTACCAGAGAATTTTTTTCACAAACTGTCTCTATAACCTTTTCCAAGTCTTCAGTCTTCCATTTCTCCCTTGTGTTTGCTGTTACTGTGTGATTATTATCACTGTCCGGTAACTGCCTCCGTCACCAAGGTGTATTTGCTCTTAAATAACTCTTACTACATTATTTATAATATTGTTTTACATAGTTCCATCAAATAGTGTAATTAATTTCCTTTGTATTGATATATAATGTTGGCATATTCAAAACTTTCAATCTGCAGTTTCAAGCTGTTGAAGTTTTTTTTGTATTTTAAGAGACACTTGATTATTTGGACTTAGCAATCGACCATTAATCATTTGCAGTCAAATCATTTGCAGTCAAATATAACATGGAATAACGGATACTGCCGCTGTCCGTAAACTCCCACCTTTACTCTAGAGGAAATCGTGAGAAGTAAAAAATCGATGGTACGGAGGTAGTTTACCAGATATGAATCAAAACTATGGGCAAAGCTTTGTCATTGCTGCTATTTTTGCTGTCTACCTCAGTGGGACTGGAAGACTTTTTCTTTTTGACACCAAAACAGACGAATGTTATTGTTGGAAGAGCCGTTTTTCTCGAATGTGGAACTCACAACGATGGCTACACGCTTACTTTTGTATATGCCGCACCGCCAGGGTATTCTGTGAGCAGCCAAACATTAAATGAAGATATAGCAGGTGGAGGAAGAAAGATAAATACCACCTTTATTGTGACGAAGGAGTTAAACACAACGACAGTTAGATGTTTGGCAATTGGCTCGACTTACGAGGAGACTAACCCTGCAGTAATATACGCATATGAGTTACCAGACGGCACTAGAAATAATAGAGTCTGTCAGCTTGCTAACTACACATTTGTAACTTGGGATCCAATATTTGCACCCCCAGGCATAGGATTAACTTTTAGGATCACAGACAACATGGGATTGAATAGTGTAACAAGTGATCTTCATCATTCTTTCTCCTACACAAAGGAAAATTATTTTGACTATAAAGCAAGTGTCACTGTCATTGTAAACGCAACAGCTGCAAATCAAATAGGTTACAGCAATTCCACTAATATCTCAAAAACATTAAATGGTATGTGACAGTATGTTATGCACTAAATAATATTAACCCAAAGGTACAATACCACTAACTGTGGAATACAGATGTGATGATAATGGAGGAAACTGGACATTTGTTTTTCACACAAAAGTCAGTTAAACTTGGGAAAGAAAGAGTGTGTACATTTTTTGCACCATATGCAATATTTCTAATTTGCACCATATGCAATAATAATAATTTCAAATATTTAAAGGTGGGGCTATAAACTGTCATTACTATACTACCGGTATGTCCCAACTGAGAATGGACCGGAAGTGGAAGCAGCTGCATTGGAATTTGAAAAATGTAGCTACGTCACTAATGACGTTTATAATGAGATTCATAGAGACATGGCCGATATTTCGGCCGTGCTGTTTCACTCTTAAACCAGTCTCGCTCTTCCTGATAAGCAGTACAATAGCTCCTGGAGTCAGTTAGTCTTCATAAAGGCCATCATTATCAGAAGATCTCACTCTGTTAGCATTTTAAAAGAAGAATTATCAGTTTGGGCGCTCGACCACATGTGCTTATGTAAACTATGACATCATAGAACGTCATTGCGGTTAGCTTTGGTATGCCATTGGGTTTATAGGGAGAACCCGGTTCTCAGGGTTCCCAAGGGTTGAGAGACCCAAGACCTGAGATCCTGAAGCGGCATTGGGCGACTAAGAACCTGTGAAAGTCTCACCCTTATCCCACATTCCTATAAAAAGTTATTCCAGTTTTTCTTGGTCCAAACTCAGTTGGGACATAGTATATACTGTGAGGCCTGAGGGGTGGGTCTTCACTTTTTGTTTTTAACGCCCCCAGCCCCCAGGTCGTTCCTATAATTGATTTCACCCACGTGCAATGTTTGTATACCGTAGGTCGGGTTATATTCGCGGCTGCTAATATTCGCGATTTTTTTCCCGCGGCTAGCAATTGCCATAGCAACTGGATGCTATTTTAATTGAAAACGGCGTGGTATTGAAGCACAGGACCAGGCTGCGGTCCATCTATACAAGAAGATAACAGATACAGAACTGGAGTCTGGATGGCTCTACTCAAGAGTAGCTAATTAGCTGCTGAACACTGTAATTGTATAAACACGTGGTCAATTGTCATAGCAACAATCAATTTGTTTCCATGGTATTTAATTGAACTTCTTTATTAGTTTTTTATCACCGCGAATATTAGCAGCCGCGAATATAACCCGACCTACGGTATTTGTATGTCCACAGTTACATTTCTTCTATACATGTTGTATTGGAGAAATAACAAAATTCATAAGCCTTAGCAACCACCCGCCCACGCTCCTTTACGTAGTGGGTGTGGTCACGGCAAACAAAATGGCGGCTTACACATGGACAAAGTTATGAGCCTTCTAACAGCAAGAGAACATAAAGATACTGTCTAAGGACTTCTCTACAAGCATCACAAGGTAGAAAGAGCCTCTATAAGTCTTAATAAGAACCCAGCTGTACTTGCAAGGTGGTGAAATCAATTATAGGAATATTTTTTACACTGTTACGTTTGTTATTCTGCAGCTGGATCATCTCAACATAAATGAATGCTCCATTAATAATGAAACCCTGAAGGATGCAATGATAGTAAGTTGCAACGAGGAACAGTGTGTAAACAATTCAGGAAAAGTCAGCATCACAAAAAATGAAATTAATTCTACGAATAGTTTGCCAGCTAAAAGGAAATACAATCACACCTTGTGTTTCAATTATCTTGGAAGACTAATCATAAGTCAACTGTTAGAGACAAGTGAGTTTCATGACAATTGACTTGATTTTTAGCTAATTATAGGTACACATGATATTCAAGACATAGAATACCTCTCACAAAATGATACTACATCATTGTGTCTTAGGTTTCACTTGATTGATCATTGTGAGATTCAAAGCATCCACTTGCATGTTGAGAGAGGATCAGAATTATTACCATTTAATGTGATGGTACCTAATAAAATCTTTGAATGGTGTGCTAGTACAATCCCAGCCACTTCATCAAATAATAATGGTAACTGGTCATTGTTTGCTTGTGATGGACCAGGGCATATTTGTACTAATCCAGCAGTTGTACTTGAAAATATTATGTTAAACATCAACATAGCCACAACACATAATACTATTGCCACTACATACACCACACATACTATTACTAGATCGTTGTCTCATGCTACTTCTATTGTATCCTTTTCAAGTCCTTCACCCAGTTCTACGCTTTCTTCTACTATAAACTGTAAGCTTGTTACCGGTAGCATCTTTAACAATTACTATTGCCTTTTTATTTAGTGACAGTACCAGTGATAGTTCCAGTCATAGTTGCTGGCTTCATTGTTCTTGTTATCACAATGCTTGCAGTTATTGTTGTGGTGTGTGCTAAATCCTCGAAAAAAGAAAGATCCAAACAAACAACAAAAGATCCAAACAAACAACAAAAGATCCAAACAACTGTGCATATTTAAAAAGTAATACTTTCTTATCCACTTTGTATTTCATTATTATTTTAGTTTACTATGTTCATAACACTGTCTATGTTTATTCTATGTTTATCATAAAAGAAAAGGGAGAAAGTTACCAAAAAATATTGTGGCTTCACTTACAAAAGTTAATAACAACAATAAAACTGGTACTATGGTGTAGCTTTGACTGGAATCCTTATCACTATCATTATCAATTATTCATCAATAAGAACCATTATCGTGCAACTTTCTGAGTAATTGATGTTGGCATATTGATAGTTTGATACAAGAACTATTGGCATGGGACTAAACAAACAGGTAGTAAAAGCAAGAGTTCAGCCAAGAAATGCACATAATCTTACTATCCACTTCTCTAGTCAGGCGGGCCTGACCCTCGCAAAGAAGGAGGGTCAGGACCAATCCAACACTCTTTTGGTGTACACTTCTATGGCTTGGGTGGGGCTGGGTGGAGCTCAATGCTTACATTTGGCTATTTAAAAATGTGCTGTATGGTGCTTCTTGGGCTGAAAGATGATACAAATCAGTTTCCTTCAGGCTCCTTCTCTAGACTCAGTCATAAATAAACCATGCAAAAGATCGCATTTTGAGCAGTTCGATAGAACTAGGTCTAAATTGGCATAGATATAATTGCACATGTAAAAGATGGTGAAAGGGCTAGCTTTAAACCGAGTTAGAGAAGCTAGGAAAAAATGGAAATGCCATGGTAAAATGTTCCTAACAGCCGGATCGTTTTCGTCACCATAAACACATAACGGGCTTCTATTTCTTCTTTAAAAGACATATTAAGGTCCTTTGTATCTTCCAGTGTCTCTAGAAAAGTTCTTAGAGATTGTCTGCCTTGTTTTGCTGCTAGAAAGGTCCAGAGAAAGGTCCCGTTCAAATCCGCCATTTTCATTTAACTCAGGATGACTCATGATACGTCACTGCACAAATCTGTGCAGTGCCACGAAAAAGAGTGTTGGATTGGTCCTGACCCTCCTCCTTTGTGAGGGTCAGGCCCGTATGGCAAGCCAAATGTTTCAAAATTATATCCCTACCTTATGACGTCGTGTTGACGTGATTTACGTCGACACGACATAAAAACGTCGTAACAACGTGTTTAATATGTCGTACAGCGCTTTGCACAAAACTTGCACCAGTCTGATCACGTGACTTCATAAAAATATTAAGTTAAGCCTATGGCTAATCATCAC
>NW_003546748.1:51205-54485 GCF_000090795.2 Amphimedon queenslandica
GGTTGACATAAAACATGTTGTTACGACATATTAAACACGTTGTTACGACGTTTTTATGTCGTGTCGACGTAAATCACGTCAACACGACGTCATAAGGTAGGGATATAATTTTGAAACATTTGGCTTGCCATAGGCCCGCCTGACTACCACTTCTCATGATCTCTTGCTGTGTAATCATTAGAGTCAGGCTTCACATAATTTTTGTCTCCCATGTGGCTTCAAGTATGCATTCCCTTAAGACCACATTAGTCAGCCAGGGCCTGCCCTGACTAATACCACATTTTGTCAAAAGTATATTACTGTACTTCAATAATAATAGTAATGTATAAAATTTCAGACACACAGTAAAGGAAAAAGGTCAAAAGAAAAGGTCATGCTTCATTATCTTATATCAACCTCATTACAGATAAGAACTGAAATATTGTAAAATGACCTAATTTGGATAAATAAACTTTTGTATTTTTAACAGGATAAAGAAACATGAATTAGTTACACAATATAGTAAGGGAACATCGTAATTATTCCAAATAAGAGATTAAGAGGAACAATTACAATGACACACCAAAGCATGAGCAATGCACATGACATGAGCTGTTCATGCATCACAAGTAATGTAACCCCACCCAGAGTAACAGACTAACTGACAACCACAACCCAGACTCACACATTAGATAATAGTCCCAAAGGACAAACAAAATCAAATGATCAAATTTAGTAATGATTTAGGGCTTTAGACAATAAATTAAATCAGAAATCTAATACAGAATTTGCTGACTTGTAGCATTAAATAACACACATTCCATGACCATTGTCATAACAATGTATGTGTTCAACTAACACCAAAAATGAATTAACAACTAGCTATGAACATTATGTTAACTATGAGGGAACATAGCTAGAGTAAAAGCCCACCATCCACTATTCAACTTTGTTGAAAGCAACTTTGTGGTTACTTTGATGTGCTGTCAGCTCTGTTGCCTGAATTCTATTTCAGGCAACAGAGTTGCCATAAAGCCCAACATCCACTATGGCAACTTTTTTGAAAGCAACTTTGTGGTTACTTTGTGTATGTCAACTTTGTTGCCAAAAGTAGAACAGTGTTCTACTTTTGGCAACAAAATTTCTGTTGATTTCAACAAAGTTGCCTAGTGGATGTTGGGCTTAATGCCCACCATCCACTATTCAACTTTGTTGAAAGCAACTTAGAGGTTACTTTGATTATAGGGCAACTCTGTTGCCTGAAATAGAACTGAGTTCTATTTTAGGCAACAGAGTTGACAGCATATCAAAGTAACCACAAAGTTGCTTTCAACAAAGTTGAATAGTACCTTTTCAAAGAGAGAGGCTATATTATATGTACTTTCCCTAACTAATGTACTAATGTGGAATGTTATGAAAAGACAACTTATATAGAAAGAAAAACAGTAAAAAGATTACCTTATGTCATTAACATAGTGCATCATAATGTACTATTACACTACATATTTACTATCATGTGAGTGCTGACTCAGAGATAACGTTACTTCAAAGGTTACATAAAGTTAAATTTAAAATGCAAGGCATAAAAATCACACTTCTTTACCTATAACTTTGTTGCCTGAAATAGATTCTATTTCAGGCAACATAGTTGCTGTTGCTTTCAGTAAAGTTGCTAGTGGATGTTGGGCTGACAGGTCAAGCCTGGATAATCAAAACTAGCCCAGCCTTAGAGGCAGGAGATTTACCTTACAAGGAATTACTGTTATGACTTCCTCCAATACATTGTTAGACAAACAATAGGTTATTGTGAAGAGAAGTAAAGTCAGCATTGTCAAAACAACTGTACATATACATAAAAGGTGCATTACTTCAGTATACAGTATTACAACATCATGAACAAACACTTGGCAATGATATAAAATTACCCATTAATAAATAAATGCATGGAATTAATGGCCAAAAAGGCCCCAAAATAGATACTGAACGCCTTTGTAGACATTGAGCCAGATAAATTATTAATTCTAGTCCATAGTTTAAATCAATTCCTATCATTTCTGATGTAGAATTTAGAATAGATTACCAGTATACAAAATAGTTTTAAATAGCATGAAATATTTGTGTCAGCACTAAATGTACAAGTGATTAAGAAATTAGCATACTCAATAATAAGTTTTAAGTATGACAATCATAAGTTGTTTTAACCTCTCTATGCACCATCTATTCTTCCTATTCAATCAGTGTGTGCCCTTTTGGGAGATAACAAGGAGTCTTAGGGGGATTATTATTATGACATAGATTACACACTACGGAAACAGGTCCCTCCCTCACATGTACATAATTATTATTACAATGACTAAATTTTTTATGGAGCATTGGAGCTATTCCACATAGTTAACCTTACAAGCATAATAGCTATTACTATGAAATTAGTCAAGCATAATAGTGTAGGCTTATAGGCAAGGGTACAGTATATGCCTAATTTTCATGGTGAGTTAATTTTCCTTAACTAAATCCATTCTAATGCCATTTTATGCATACAGTATGCACAAAACACAAAACTAGCTTGCACAAATTTAAATTTTTGAGCACTTTTCTTGGAAAACAAAAAATACACTCACATAAGTGCATGTGTGTGTACGTGACAGGATGATAAGTGCCATGCAGTTACAGCACAATCAATGACAGTTATGGCATACATCTACCTTTTGGCAAACATAATGATAGTTGTACTGTAAACAATAAACATGGTTGTGCTTCCTATATATCATAAAGATAACTATAAAATATATACAACACTATCGTCCGTCATTAAGTTACAAAAAACACCCCTCAACTACACGTAATAATACGTACAACATAACCTATATCCCAAATTACATAAAAATAATAAACTGACGACCTGTGTTTACCATTTTAATGTGTTTACCATAATACCCTTTTCCTGCATATCACTATTATAAATTTAATTAGAATAAACAAGCCCACCCTAAATCTACCCCACCTCTGTAAGAGAAACTATGAATCTTATTAGAGTGGCCTAATGAATAACAGACAAAATAAATTAAATTAATGTTGTTTTGTCATATAAACACACCTAATTATTCCCCGGTGCACTTACATTAGCAAAAGCATAATATCATTTAATAAGTTACATAGTAGTTATTAGTACATATAAACACTCATAAAACATTTTACAATCAGCAGAACTAGAAATTTAGCAGAAAAGGAAATCATTTGTGACCATAATTGACAAAAGGTACCTTATGGGGGGTAGTGAAATTTGTCTTTCTAGCCTAAGAAA
>NW_003546748.1:54495-63517 GCF_000090795.2 Amphimedon queenslandica
ACATTGATCATGCTACTAAAATTAGTCACACCCTCAAGTGGATGGCTATCATTTTGATAACAGTCAGTAATGAACATAAAATTAAAAAATTTAAAATGCTTAGCACAAAATTTACTTTCAAAAGTTTATTATCACGCAGTCTTACAATCTAGTTCTTTCCACTACACCATAAGCAGCACATTCTTTTATTGATAGTTCTGATTGTGGAACTGGTAGATGTACATTCTCATACTGTGGATTAACTGATGATAGTTCTTGCTCTTGTGAACCTGTAATACAATCCATCATAGTAAAACTTACTGTATTCAGCGCGCATAAATTAATATACTTTGATCATCCTGTCTCCTCTTGCAGTAACACACAGTTAATGTAATAACATTAATCATTAGTGATAGTATGAGGAATACACCCAATACACTAATCAGTACTGCTGTATTAATGAAATAACAGTAAAAGTAATTCAAATGTGCATGTTTATTACTTACCACTAGTAACAGGTACTTCACTTTGACATTCCCTTATATTACAATCCTCCATCATCATGGTAGCTCTAACTGAAGATGAAACTGATGAAATTGTAGTTGTTATGTAGCTTGTCAACATAGTATTAGAGACTATAGGAACTTCATTAATATAAATACCAGTTAATACAGCAGCAGGATTAGTAGTACAGTCCTCCATTGATTCACATGCATACAGTGTTAAGTTATTACCAGCTGGTATGTTAGTAATACACTGAGTAAAGTTCAACTGATGATTGAGAGGTATATTGTAATACACTGGTTGATGAACTGGCTCTTCATAATTAGTGATGTGAATATAAATAATATCAGTGGTGCTGCCAATGACAAACAGAAATTGAAGACAAACTTTGTTAAATGTAGTATTAACCAATGATATGTGCTGAAGATCGTAAGTATCTTAATGATAATAATAAAACTAATAATTACGTCAGTCACTTACTGATTGTTATAGTGTTGCTTTCAAACTTTACTCCATTTTCATAGTATAAAATAATATTAGTATTAAGTCTCTCTCTTGACGGAAGATTTATAATAGCAACAAGTGAAACGTTATTATAGGCACTATGATTAATGGTTATATTAGTTGATGAATAACAAGTACTACTGGAACTACTAACAGTACAACCAGTTACTGTAATATTAACAAGTGGTACTCCAGTACACAACTGATGAGCCTTTAAATGTAAACAAAGTTGTGTGAGTATGGTTAACTTACTGATAAAAGAAAATGAAGGTACCAATAATTGTTTACATGATATGTATAAGAATCTTGATAAATGATTGAAATCTGTGAACCTATAGAGAAATAATAAATCAAAATTAATTATGATGCTTTTTACTTGATTGAAATCCAACAGTTATGTTACTAGTAGATCCATTCCCAGCTTTATTAGTAGTTGTAATGTTAAACAGATATTGTTTATTGGTTGGGTTCATTGGACAGTAAGTGTAGTTAGTGATAGAGTCATTAAGGTACTGTTGATCAGTTCCTACACTGATTATATACTGTACTGTTAGTCCTGGTAGTGTGAATGGAGGATACCAACTGATAAACATACAAGAATCTAACTGATATCCTGTTAAATTACTGACACTATCAGGAGGACCTGAGAATATTTATAATATTACAGGTCTATAATATTGACAATTACCTTGAACATAGAGATAGGCAGTTTCATTAGCATTTCCATCATCACCAAATGCTAGGCAGCTAACATCAGTTCCATTTGATGCATTAGTTGCTGTTAGATTAAAGGATAGCAACCTTACACCATTAGGTAATGTTACAGATATTAGTGAAGATGGTTGTGCTCCTCTACTAAGAATAACAAGGGTGTATTCAGTCCCATTAGCACCACAATCAAATGACACAGTATCATTGATATATACATATTGTGTCACTGGTACAATAGTGAAAATACTTGCATCTAAAATTTATAATAATTATAATTTTTATGGTATCACAATAAAACTTACAAGACATGTAAATTTGGGAGACCATACTTACAGCAACAAACAGAAAAGGAGCCATGATTATGGAGGTGTGACCCTGTGTGAATTGAAGGTGTGGTGTAATGCAATTTTAATAATTAAAACACCACTTTTTGACAATTTTAGAGTGTTCCTAATTTTATTTACTATATCTAAATATAGTAAATATTATATATATATATATGTATATATATATTGCATGCTCTCCCACCATTGTTACTTCAACAGTCTAGTAGTAGCTACATGTTTGCACAGGATCAGTATACTTATGTAGGTTATGAGCACAATAGTAACTACTATAATGCCATACAAGTGCTTTTTGAAGGGTACAATTTTGTTGAATTTGCATTGTGCAAATTCCTTTATAATTTATAAAAATTATATTAATATGGTACAAGATATGGCAAATTGGCCAATTTTCTAAAATGGCCAAAACTTTTAGTCAGAATTAGCTCAAACTTTCTACTCCGCATAAGGTTGTAAAAATTTAAGGTGATTTTGGAGCCATTTTTTGGAAAAAATCATGGGCTATAGTACAAGGCATAGTATTAGGGGGCTGGGGGTAGGGCATATATGACATTACTAAAAGGAAAAATTGAAAAATGCTCCATAAAAATATACTTTTAAAATTACATAAACTTTAATAATTGATTATCACCACAAAGTCTTAAAACCTAGTTCCTTCCACTACACCATAAGCAGCACATTCTTTCATTGATAGCTCTGATTGTGGAACTGGTAGATGTACATTCTCATACTGTGGATTAACTGATGATAGTTCTTGCTCTTGTGAACCTGTAATACAATCCATCATAGTAAAACTTACTGTATTCAGCGCATAAATTAATATACTTTGATCATCCTGTCTCCTCTTGCAGTAACACACAGTTAATGTAATAACATTAATCATTAGTGATAGTATGAGGAATACACCCAACACACTAATCAATACTGCTGTATTAATGAAATAACAGTAAAAGTAATTCAAATGTGCATGTTTATTACTTACCACTAGTAACAGGTACTTCACTTTGACATTCCCTTATATTACAATCCTCTATCATCATGGTAGCTCTAACTGAAGATGAAACTGATGAAATTGTAGTTGTTATGTAGCTTGTCAGCATAGTATTAGAGACTATAGGAACTTCATTAATATAAATACCAGTTAATACAGCAGCAGGATTAGTAGTACAGTCCTCCATTGATTCACATGCATACAGTGTTAAGTTATTACCAGCTGGTATGTTAGTAATACACTCAGTAAAGTTCAACTGATCATTACGAGATATATTGTAATACACTAGTGAATGAACTGGCTCTTCGTAATTAGTGATATGAATACGAATAATATCAGTGGTGCTGCCATTGAAAAACAGAAATTGAAGACAAACTTTGTTAAATGTAATATTAACCATCATTATACGCTGAAGATTATAAGTACCTTAATAATAATAAAATATTAATGATTATATCAGTCACTTACTGATTGCTATAGTGTTGCTTTCAAACTTTACTCCATTTTGATAGTATAAAATAATATTAGTATTCAGCATCTCTCTTGATGGAAGATATATCATAACAACAAGTGAAATGCTATTATAAGCACTATGATTAATGGTCATATTTGTTGATGAATAACAAGAATTATTAACAGTACAAAATATAATATTAACAAGTGGTACTCCAGTACACAACTGATGAGCCTGTAAACGTAAACAAAGTTGTGTGGGTGTTGTACGTTAGGCTAACTTATAACTTACTGATAAAAGGAAACGAAGGTACCAATAATTGTTTACACGATATGTATAAGAATCTTGGTAAATGATTAAAATCTGTGAACCTATGAAGAAATAATAAATCAAATTATGATGCTTTTTACTTGATTGAAATCCAACAGTTATGTTACTAGTAGATCCATTCCCAGCTTTATTAGTAGTTGTAATGTTAAACAGATATTGTTTATTGGTTGGGTTCATTGGACAGTAAGTGTAGTTAGTGATAGAGTCATTAAGGTACTGTTGATCAGTTCCTACACTGATTATATACTGTACTGTTAGTCCTGGTAGTGTGAATGGAGGATACCAACTGATAAACATACAACAAGAATCTAACTGATATCCTGTTAAATTACTGACACTATCAGGTGTACCTGTCAATGTTAGTTAAAATTATATCATACAAAATATGTAAGTGAACTAACATGCTGGATCTACAGTAATACTGACCTTGTACATATATGTACGCTGTTTCAGTGGCAGCTCCACTGGTTGCACGGCAGGTAGCAGATGTACCATTTACTTCACTTGTTGCTATTAAGTTGAATGATACTATCCTTCCACCATTAGGTAATATTTCTGTTGATTGTGAAATAGTAACTGGTGCATTAGTATCGAAGTAAATAATATATCCAGTCAAGTTAGTGGCACACTCAAATGTCACAGTATCATTGACATAGACATATTGTGTCACTGGTACAATAGTGAAGATACTTGCACCTAAAAAGATTTTTAGCATATAACAATAATTTTAGTATCAAAATAGAAATTACTAGACATGTAAATTTGGGAGATCATAATTACAGCAACAAACTGAGAAACAGCCATGACCTTGAAGGTGTGACCCTGTGTGAATTGAAGGTGTGGTGTGGTATGATTGATATTTGTATTGAAATTTGATGCAACTTTAATAAAACACCACAGTCAGACTATAATCTTTTTAACACTTTTCAGAGTGTTCCTAATTTTTAATTATTTTAATTTGCTATATGCATGCTCTCCCACCATTGTTACTTTGGCAGTCTAGTAGTAGTGGCATGCTTGTAGTTTGTACTGGACCAGTATAACTGTTGATATATGTACATGTACATTGGTGACACATGACACATGTAGCTACAAAATTAGAATGCATGTTGCTACCATGGTGTCATGGCAACATCATTATGATATTCATAAACAGACATACAGGAATACTATCCAATAGAGTCTTATGTTCCTATGTCATAGTAATAGTAATAACCACTTCTCAAATCAGAATAACAAAAGCTCTGAGTGTATAGTACATAAAAATGGTTAGGAAAAGCCTCCATTTTTATAATTTGTCCTGATACATATACCTTAATTGGGGTGGGTATTAATTGCGCTCTTAAATTTTAGCATTTTAAAAGGGGATCCTGATTTAGTGAAATGTAATATTAGCAAAAATAGGAAGAAAATCAATGGTAAAACCCCATTCAATAGCATAACACAACTTAAGAAGCCCAATGTATCTATTTAAGAGCAGAACACTTAATAGGATCACCCTATCTACTGTTATCTTGTTACAGATCTTGCCTATCTTGTGTACTGTTTACACAGGAGCATAATGACTATTATTAGTGGCTGGTTTGAATTAGTAAGTACACTCTCAAAAATGCTAAAATTAAGTGTTACAATTAATACATACCCTAAGATACATGTACTTATGTTGTATTTCAAGTTTGAGCTGATTTTGATCAAAAGTTTGTTATAAAGACATTACACATGATTATCGACAAGTTTTGTGTGGGCTAGTTGTCCTTTGAGAATACAAATTCTTCTCTCTCATGCTTTTTAACTGATCAACAACTTGTTTTTACAAACATACTTTACGCTATAGTCATTAAAGTAAGCTTATAATAAATAACATTGAATTTGAATGAGCTAGATATATACACATGTTTATTGCTCTGATGCTTGTGGCTGTATTTATGTACCGGGTAATTGTAATTTTTAAAACTTAGCAAAATCTTAACAAACTTACTGTGCTGCAATAAATTAGTACCCACCTACACAAGGACAAACAGACAGACAGACAAACAACCTGACCCCCAGTCCCCCACCCATACAAGGTGTATGGGTAAGGCAAATAAAAACTAAAGAGGTTGTTTACTATAGATAATAAAGCAATGCCACCCAACTAGCTAGCCACCCACATCAAATTACATTAGGCACAATGATATTCACTCGCTGTGAATCAATAATAAATACTATCTGTAATGCATAGATAAATTATGTAAGTTGATATCTATACAATAGCAAGAGTTTAAATATACTTTCTAGTACTTGGATAATGCATCCAATTAGAAAAGCAGACAAACCAATGATGGGAGTGATTTATACAATCAACAGTAGATGGGAACAGTACAGGTGGAGCATAGTAAGACAAACAACAAGTGTGTTTTGAATCGAACGTCCATCCTAATCTTTTAAACATATACATGTCTTATTCTGGTTAAAATGCTTTCTCAGTATTACAATATGTTTAACATTAGTGTAGGACAAAGCTGATTCTTATTATTATTCTTAGTAAATATCGTAGGGAAGTTAAATTATGTCAACATAATTGTACATAGTCTATTCATCATGTTCTGAGAAAATTCTACATCAATAGTATGAATAAAGTAAGTTAAAACTATTCCTCGCCTACACAAAGCTGGGCGAGGCCAATAATTCGTGAAGCTGGGCAAGGCCAATAACTCATAAGAACTCCATATGTAAGTACACCTGCAGACACAAGTAACCAAAAAGGAAATTGGGCAAGAATATAATTTTTCCCCACAACTTACATGAAACGATACCTGCTGACTCAATCATGATATGCAATACCGTATTGCTTAATAATTCATTGAGAAGTACTGAGACAATGATTCAGTGATCTGATAATTCCCTTAAAATGAAATAACGATAATGTTACAATAACCTTAATACATACCTTCTTTTATTTAACAAGAAATTGTGCTATCACATCAAAACAGTTATTGATATTTTACATGCAGAATAGCCAAAACAAAGTGACACCTAGATCAACAGTAATACTGCTTGAATTTATAATTGAGAGAGAGTATGACAAGTTAATCATGTGAGAATTATTACACAATATCAAGCATAACTATGGTTGAGCTAACCTTGGTAGCTTTAAAAAGTATAATTCTAAAAGTACAAAGTCCTTATTCATTAAACATAATAAGTACAGTGTAACCTCTGATAATGAAACTTCTCTTTAACAAAAACCTCTATGCAATGAAAAATTTTTAATGCACCAACTTCATTCCCTATTAATTAAAAAACTTCTCTTCTTTAATGAAAACTTTCATGTAATGAAAAAAATTGTTGTCCCAAAAGTTTTTTATTCAGAAGTTCCACTGTAATACCTGTGTATGCACATTGCAAAATGTTTTTGCTAGAATAAGCACACAAGAATTATTAAGAGTACATAATGTAATATTAACAAGTGGTACTCCAGTACACAACTGATGAGCCTGTGAATGTAAATAAAGTTGTGTGGGCATTGTACGTTAGGCTAACTTACTGATAAAAGGAAATGAAGGTACCAATAATTGTTAATGTGATATGTATAGGAATCTTGATAAACAATTGAAATTTGTGAACCTATAAAGAAATAATAATAAATCAAATTTATTACAGTAATACTTACTTACCTGAAATCTAATGTAATGTTAAACAGATATTGGTTATTGGTTGGGTTTATTGGACAGTAAGTGTAGTTAGTGATAGAGTCATTAAGGTACTGTTGATCAGTTCCTACACTGATTATATACTGTACTGTTAGTCCTGGTAGTGTGAGTGGAGGATACCAACTGATAAACATACAACAAGAATCTAACTGATATCCTGTTAAATTACTGACACTATCAGGTGGACCTGAGAATATTTATAATATTACAGGTCTATATTATAATATTGACAATTACCTTGAACATAAAGATAGGCAGTTTCAGTGGCATTTCCATTATCACCAAATGATAGGCAGGTAACGTCAGTTCCATTTGATGCATTAGTTGCCGTTAAATTAAAGGATAGCATAGCAACCTTATACCATTAGGTAATGTTTTAGATATTAGCAAAGATAGTGGTACTCCTCTACTAAGAATAACAAGGGTGTATTCAGTCCCATTAGCACCACACTCAACTTGAATGTGACAGTATCATTGATATATACATATTGTGTCACTGGTACAATAGTGAATGATATACTTGCATCTAAAATTAATAATAATTATTATTATTTTGATGGTATCACAATAAAACTTACAAGACATGTAAATTTTGGAGACCATAATTACAGCAACAAACAGAATAGGAGCCATGATCATGGAGGTGTGACCATAGGTGTGACCCTGTGTGAATTGAAGGTGTGGTGTAATGCAATTTTAATAAAACACCACAGACTGTAATGTTTTTTGAAAATTTTCAGAGTGTTCCTAATTTTATTTACTATATGCATGCTCTCCCACCATTGGTACTTTGGCAGTCTAGTAGTAGCTACATGTTTGCACAGGATCAGTATACATATGTAGGTATGAGCACAATACTAACTACTATAATGACATACAAGTGCTTTTTGAAGGGTGCAATTTTGTTGAATTTGCATTGTGCAAATTCCTTTAAAATTTATAAAAATTATATTAATATGGTACAAGATATGGCAAATTGGCCAATTTTCTAAAATGGCCAAAATTTTTAGTCAGAATTAGCTCAAACTTTCTACTCCGCATAAGGATGTAGTAAAAATTTAAGGTGATTTTGGAGCCATTTTTTGGAAAAAACCATGGGCTATAGTACAAGGTATAGTATTAGGGGGCTGGGGGTAGGACATATATGACATTACTAAAAGGAAAAATTGAAAAATGCTCAGTACAAAATTTACTTTCAAATTACAAAAACTTTAATAGTTGATTATCATGAAGTCTTAAAACCTAGTACCTTCCACTACACCATAAGCAGCACATTCTTTCATTGATAGTTCTGACTGTGGAACTGGTAGATGTACATTCTCATACTGTGGATTAACTGATGATAGTTCTTGCTCTTGTGAACCTGTAATACAATTCATCATAGTAAATCTTTAACATAAATTAACATACTTTGATCATTCTTTCCTTTCCTCTTGCAGTAACACACAGTTATATAATAACATTAATCATTAGTGATAGTATGAGGAATACACCCAATACACTAATCAATACT
>NW_003546748.1:63591-65840 GCF_000090795.2 Amphimedon queenslandica
CTGCTGTATTAATGAAAGAATGGTAAATGGTTATCACACAGAATACTATTAATGTTAATTACTTACCACTAGTGACAGGTATTTCACTTTGACTTTCCCTTATATTACAATCCTCTATCATCATGGTAGATGAAACTGTAGACGAAACTGTAGTTGTTGAAGTATACATTAACAGAAATGATGAACTATAGCTGATGGGATCAGAAGTAGATCCTAATGTGTCTTTATGTGAACTTAAGTAGCTTGTCAGCATAGTGCTAGAGACTAAAGCAGGAATAACAATACCAGTTATTACAGCAGCAGGATTAGTAGTACAGTCCTCCATTGATTCACATGCATACAGTGTTAAGTTATTACCAGCTGGTATGTTAGTAATACACTGAGTAAAGTTCAACTGATCATTACGAGATATATTGTAATACACTGGTAGATGAACTGGCTCTTCATAATTAGTGATGTGAATATAAATGCTATTAGTTGTACTCCCATTAACAAACTCAAACTGAAGACAAACTTTGTTAAATGTAATATTAACCACTGCTATGTGCTGAAGATCATAAGTACCTTGATAATAATAAAGCACTAAACATTAAGTATGATATGTCACTTACTGATTGTTATAGTGTTGTTTTGAAATATAGCTCCATTTTTATAGTATAAAATAATATTAGTATTGAGTATCTCTCTTGATGGAAGATTTATAATAACAGCAAGTGAAATGTTATTATAAGAACTACTACTAGTGGATACATTTGTTGATGAATAACAAGTACTACTGGAGCTACCAACAGTACAACCAGTTACTGTTATGTTAACAACTGACACTCCAGTACACAACTGATCAGCCTACAATAAATGAAACAGGTGTTGTATGTGTGGGGAGTAACTAACTGATAGTAGGTAATGTAAACGCCAATTATTGTTCATATGGTATGTCAAATGTTCTTGATAAATGCTCTGGAAATTTAAACCTATTCAGAAACAAAAATTGATCGTAATTATTTATTTATAATTTTTACTTAATTGAAATCCAACAGTTATGTTACTAGTAGATCCATTCCCAGCTTTATTAGTAGTTGTAATGTTAAACAGATATTGTTTATTGGTTGGGTTCATTGGACAGTAAGTGTAGTTAGTGATAGAGTCATTAAGGTACCGTTGATCAGTTCCTACACTGATTATATACTGTACTGTTAGTCCTGGTAGTGTGAATGGAGGATACCAACTGATAAACATACAACAAGAATCTAACTGATATCCTGTTAAATTACTGACACTATCAGGTGAACCTGGAAATGAAATAGAAAGTGATGAGCTTATTGGCTGAGAGAATTAAAACAACAAAACTTTTTGAGATGAACAGGGCAAGAAACAACTCTGTGCATTGAAATGTAGGAATTTATTAAAACCAGTACCTCCCACTCAAATTCGTCTATTGTTTTCTTAACACCACAAATAACCAATATTGTACATGTCTACATCAATTATGCATGTTTCTTGCCACTCAAAATGGTGTTGCCTTGCCCATCACTCAAATGTTGAAATAACAAAATTGACTAAGTACAGCTACTTGATTAATATATCACCTTGTACATATAAATATGCTGATTCAGTGGTAGCTCCAACATCAGGAGCTTGGCAAGTAAAAGATGTACCATTTACTTGACTTATTGCTATTAGGTTGAATGATATTTTTTTACCATTAGGTAGTAATATTGTTGATTTTGAACCTGTAACTGTTGGATTAGTCACGAAAAAGAAATTCAATTGAGTCAAGTTGGTAGCACATTCAAATGTCACAGTATCATTGACATATACATATTGTGTCACTGGTACAATAGTGAATATGCTTGCACCTAAAATTTATAATAATATTTGATGTTATCACAATAAAACTTACAAGACATGTAAATTTAGGAGATCATAATTACAGCAACAAGCAGAAAAGCAGCCATGATCATGGAGGTGTGACCCTGTGTGAATTGAAGGTGTGGTGTAATGCAATTTTTAAATAAAAGACCACAGTCTAAAATCTTTTTTGACATCATTATGAAATATATCTTATATAACATACTAAAACCGGTCTATATACAAAAGATATAGACCTTCAGTGGGTGGACACCCACCTCAGGTCTATATTTTTGTGCAGACCTGTTTAGTATGATATATAATACCAGGAGCCCATGAGCTCCTGATAATACACATATATGTATGCTCTTCCACCATTGTTGCTTCATCAGTCTAGTAGT
>NW_003546748.1:66149-67623 GCF_000090795.2 Amphimedon queenslandica
CATTGATAGTTCTGATTGTGGAACTGGTAGATGTACATTCTCATACTGTGGATTAACTGATGATAGTTCTTGCTCTTGTGAACCTGTAATACAATTCATCATAGTAAATCTTATATTAACATACTTTGACAATTCTTCCCTTTCCTCTTGCAGTAACACACAGTTAATGTAATAACATTAATCATTAGTGATAGTATGAGGAATACACCTAATACACTAATCAACGCTGCTGTATTAATGAAAGAATGATAAATGTTATCACACAGAAATACTATTAATGTTAATTGCTTACCGCTAGTGACAGGTACTTCACTTTGACTTTCCCTTATATTACAATCCTCTATCGTCATGGTAGATATAACAGTAGATGAAACTGTAGTTGTTGAAGTATACATTAACAATACTGAACTATAGCAGATGGGATTAGAAGTAGATCCTAATGTGTCTTCATGTGAATTTAGGTAGCTTGTCAGCATAGTACTAGAGACTATAGGAGCTTTATCAATATTAATACCAGTTAATACAGCAGCAGAATTAGTAGAAGAGCCATCTATTGATTCACATGCATACAGTGTTAAGTTATTACCAGCTGGTATGTTAGTAATACACTGAATAAAGTTCAACTGATCATTACGAGATACATTGTAGTACACTAGTGAATGAACTGGCTCTTCGTAATTAGTGATGTGAATATAAATAATATCAGTGGTGCTGCCATTAACAAACTCAAACTGAAGACAAACTTTGTTAAATGTAATATTAACCACTGCTATGTGCTGAAGATCATGAGTACCTTAATAATAATAAAGTGCTAAAGATTAGTATGATATGTCACTTACTGATTGTTATAGTGTTGCTTTGAAATATAGCTCCATTTTGATAGTATAAAATAATATTAGTGTTCAGTATCTCTCTTGATGGAAGATTTATAGTCACAACAAGTGAAATGTTATTATAGGAACTACTACTAGTGGATACATTTGTTGATGAATAACAAATACTACTGGAGCTACCAACAGTACAACTAGCTACTGCAATATTAACAAGTGACACTCCAGTACACAACTGATGAGCCTACAATAAATGAAAAACAGGTGTTTGGGTGTGTGGGAGTAACTAACTGATAGTAGGTAATGTAAACTCCAACTATTGTTTATGTGGTACCTTAGGGTAGGTATTAATTGCGCTCTTAAATTTTAGCGTTTTTAAGGGGACCCTGATTTAGCAAAATGTAATATTAGCGAAAATAGGAAGAAAATCAATGGTGAAACCCCCATTCAATAGCATAACACAACTCAAGAAGCCCCAATCTTAACAGGACCACCCTATTTACTGTTATCTTGTTACAGATCTTGCCTATCTTGTGTACTTGTTTACACAAGTACATAATAACTATTATTAGCGACTGGTTGAATTAGCGATTTGAAGTACACTCGCTAAAAACACTAAAATTAAAGGGTAAGTCCAGTGTATT
>NW_003546749.1:0-1800 GCF_000090795.2 Amphimedon queenslandica
ACTATGTGTTACAAGATACCTTTGAAAGATCTGCTTCACTACATGGAACCCCAGAGTTCATTAATGTTGGAGATTTTGGGAAATTAATTTCTCAGTATAATGTAAGTTTATTATTTTAGTGCCTTCTTAATTTATGGCTCTTTAGGTGTCTTAAGTTACAAAACATGAAGTGTCTTACTTGTGGAACATTGGTAGACTATGATAAAGAAAACAATTATAATCTTTTTTGGTTTTAATAATAATTCCAAATCATTTTTAATTAATAATGAATAATAATTAAGTATTAATTAAGCATAAAAGAGAAGTACGTCATAATGAGGCTTAATGAATATCGTTATCGTTGTCGGATCAGGTCTGGCACCAGCATAAATCGTGGCTGATTCGTCAATATCGGATCAGGACATTGCCCCAAATCCTCGGTCCAGGCTCGATCATCAGTAATGATTCAGGCCTGTATCAGGACTGGTCCATGTTCCAACTCTTGGGCGTGTAGTACATCTCGCAGTGCTGGCACATGGTCCCATTTGGCATTTGGCCATTTCAGTGATTTGTGACTGATTTCACCAAAACACCAACAGACTGAATGGAGGATCACCAACCGTTCTCTGGCCCTGTCTGACTGTTATTGTGTTTGATAGAGACAAGCAATGGGAAAAGAGCAAGAGTAACTACACTCGGCCGGAGTATTGAGAGAGAACTTAAGAAGAGGAAGGTGTAACGTTTAACCTGAAATCAGCACTCCACTCTGTTGCCTGAAGACTAATTTTCTCGGCAGAAGAGGATAAAAGCGTATTTGGAACACTTACTGCTTGAAGACTTGGTATATTCCAGCATTTCTATTAAAATGAATATTGAAAACTCAAGTTGTCAGAGTAGTATCGAAATATGTCCTTGCTGTATGATGGAATCCTTCTACTAGTTGTGTCACTGTCACATGACCAGCGGAACCAAAATGCATCAGTCATTGATCATTAAGAATTGTAAGTGTGTGATTAATTAATGTACATGTGTATTACTGAAATAATTAAATTTAATGAATATTAATTAGTGACAATCCCCTGATGTCGAGGTACTAATGTTAATTAAAGTGCTAGTTGAAAGTGACAAGAAATTTTCTTCAGAAGTACATATTACATGATCTCTCTCTACACTGGTATGCAACACATTTCATGTCCAGCAATTGGAATGGAACTTCCGGTCGCATTAATTTAATGATATTCATTGGAATTACCATAGCAACGGCAGCTCAGCAATGGTGGATTGATAGGAAGCTTCACTACAAAGCCTGCTAACGTCTTTCTGGTTCATGGATGGGACTTCACTAGATACTTGGAGCTTCTTGAATGCTACTTAATGCAATTGGTTATGGTAGTTTTTTCATATTCTATTGTTAAAGTGGCAAGCGTGGCGCAAGAAGACTCATCCACTAACAAACGGCCTTCTTGTTATTACTATAAAGGATCTAGAGACATGATTTGCTTGTGTAGCTGTTAAGCACTCTTAGTTTTACTTTATTATTCCTATGAGAAGAGAAAAGCACTTGTTCACTCTTGTTGCTGCACCCGTTATCACTGAGATGACTAAAATTATTTCACCTTTAGAAGACAAAAGTTCCGAACAAAGTTTTGAATTTCTTTATCTTTTTTGCATGATTGGGCAGTAAAAATGTTTTACTTTCACAAGGTAAGTGCGCAATTTGTCAAAAATTGTTTGAAATTTAGATATAACCATTCAAAAAGTAAAAAATGTATCATACATACATAAAGGAATGACAAAATGGCGGCACTGACTGCCTCATCT
>NW_003546749.1:4272-64377 GCF_000090795.2 Amphimedon queenslandica
GGGTGGGGCTGGTTAATGATGACGACATCATAGATAATAGAGTAATTCATTAGAGTAGTTCATTTACGTTACTCTAATATCTATGACGACATCGACACCTACCCATATGTACAGCAACGCCCTCGGATTGGGTGTTCCTGAGATATCCTTCGCCCCGGCCCCGGCCCCTCATGTAACAAATACGCCCACAAGGCTAGTACAAATCTGGCACATGGTCCCATTTGGCCATTTCACTTCAGTGATTCGACTGATTTCACCAAAACACCAACAGACTGAATGGAGAATCACCAACCGTTCTCTGGGCCTGTCTGACTGCTATTGTGTTTGATGGAGACAAGCAATGGGAAAAGAGCAAGAGTGACTGCACTGACTCGGAGTATTGAGAGTGAGCTTAAAGAAGAGGAAGGTGTAACGTTTGACCTGAAATCAGTACTCCATTCTGTTGCCGCAAGACTAGTTTCCTCGGCAGAAGAGGATAAAAGCGTATTTGGGACACTTACTGCTTGAAGACTTGGTATATTCCAGTATTTCTATTAAAATGAATACTGATCAAGTTGAAAACTTGTCAGAGTAGTATCGAAATATGTCCTTGCTGTACAATGGAATCCTTCTACTAGTTGTGTCACTGTCACATGACCAGCAGAACCAAAATGCATCAGTCATTGATCATTAAGAATTGTAAGTGTGTGATTAATTAATGTATTATTGAAATTTAATGAATATTAATTAGTGACAATCCCCTGATGTCAAGGTACTAATGTTAATTAAAGTGCTAGTTGAAAGTGACAAGAAATTTTCTTCAAAAGTACATATTACATGATCTCTCTCTACACTGGTATGCAACACATTTGTTACATGTTCATGGGATTTCTTCCATGTATCGCTTTTATTTTATTTCTTTTTTTTATTATTTTTCTTTAGTTTGTTACTCAATGCGTCAAAGACACTGTTGAGGTACAGTTTGCATAATTTTTAATTTATATTATTATTGTTATGTTGTATACTCTCCTAGTCATATCCTCTAAATAGAGTGCTTTAATGTGATTGGTTGAAGTCATAGAGCCCCTCCCCTAGTCATGAAGCCTTGTTGCTTTTAATTACTGAGTTTTGTGATAACATTCATCCAAGAGTTCATGAAAAAGCAATGAAAGCACTAGTACATTGTAAGTACATATACATTCACATATTATAATGCCTATCCTTTCTTTACTTGTTCCACTTAGTTTCTTTCCTTTCCTACATGTACATTTGCCATATACTGGTTTATTTTGTAAACCCTTTTCTACCTTGTCTGCTTGTGTACACATAATTATGATATTATTCATTTTTTTAGTGCTAAGTTTTGCTAATTTTACACTGTTGTAGAAAAGTTTTGTCTGATGATTGGATACCTTCAAAAGGTGAGCTTGCAATACATTTACATATAACATGCATAGGTCCAAATTTTTTGGTCAAAAATTTTGTCAAATTTGACGAAAGTTCTTGCTTAACGAAATTTTTAACCGATAAAATATTTTTGCTTCACATGTTTATTATGCGAATTTTTAATAAATATGACGGAAATTGATTTTAACAAGAAATTAAGATATTGACGAAATTTTTGCTAGGAAAATTTGGAGCTATATGGTATACATGTATAGCTAGTAATTTTGGAAAGGAAGTTTTGTCAAATTTTCAGTTTGCTCGCCAATCGTCAAAATTTAACTCACCATTTTGAACTTTTACAATGGCACCTGGCCACAATTTAAACCCACAAATAATCAAAAAATCAAAATATTATCCCGCTAAAATTACTAGTTATACAATATCAGGGTTTCCCACCAAATTTGTGCATAGTGTTCATTCGAAAATTCTCCTTTTTATAATTTTACTGATTTATGTACATGCATTAATATGTTGTTTAGCAAGTTTGAGCTGATTTTGAACAAAATATGATTTTTAAAATCAAAAATCAGTCCAAAGTTTTCTTTACTAGATTACAGGGTTTTGGACCAGATTTTGCCAAAAATTACTAGAGGAGAATTCTGCATTTTATAATTTTTCTCATTCATTTACATGTTCATAGCAAGTTTGAGCTAATTTAAATCAAAATTGGATTTTTTGCTAATTTTAAAGGTAGTAAAAGTCAGTCCAAAGTTCCTGTACTATACAGGGTCTTTGCTTTGGTTGGATTCTTTTAATTTGACTAGGAGAGAATTGTTAATTTTTTGTACTTTTCATTTTTTACATTTTCCTATTCACACATGTATGCATGTACATTTTCTTATGTTATGTAGCATGTTTGAACTGATTCTGAACAAAATTGGATTATTTTTACAAATTTTTTAATTTTCCCCTAAGCAACGTACATGTACTCTTGTAGTGCTTTTCAGCTCATGAAGCATGCCTTGTGGGAAACCCTGTATGGTATGAATTATAAGAGTATTAGCAATCATTGTTATTAAGTTACATTTATGTATTGTCATTTCATTTTGTAGAAAGTGTCTTGACATTGTGTCAGATTCTGGGTGGGATTATTGATGTCACTATTGGTGGGATAGCTCTTCCAACACTGGGAGCTTCAGTTGCTTTGAACCTGTCACCTGTTAACACCTTGTTTGATGAAAACATACATGTAGTTACCATAGGAACAGACTAAGTCTCATGTCTACTACAAATTGTCATGGCTTCTCCGGTAAATTATATGCATGTACATGTACCTGTACTTGTATGAGAGCACGTTATTATTCACAATGTAGGGAGAGTATATGGTGAAACATTATAGCCTAATATACATTTTGTACATGTACATGTTTATGTTACATGTAGCTTAAGTCATTTGAGGCAACCTGCGTTAAGCGTTTGACTTTAATCGTTGACCTACAGTTGAGCTCCTTTTACAATATGACACTAAGCCAACGTACCTTCATTTTTAAAGTGTGGGCAATTTCACCTTTTGACACATGCTTTCTCTAGAATAGAACCAGATTCTATTCCAGTGTCTACGTAACATCAGGGCTTGCATAATATTGTGAACCGGCCTTTGGTTTATAGTATATACACATGTACACCTTCACTATCACAGTAATAGAATAGAGCTATTTCTATCATAATATTGAATCACCTTACTATCGAATGAATTAATATCGTGTTCAATTCTTTTTCAATTCTTTTAATTTATGTCACAACTTCGCAAACATTATGATGATAGTAACACACAAATTCATGTGCGACACCATCATATTCATGTATGTACATGTCATATAGACATGCTGAACTGGATGGGGGACTCCCTTGCTACAGGCACTTTTCTAAAACTCAGAAAATTAGAGTGATCCAATTCAAGGACATTATCACAACCACAAGACAGCTCACTTGACCCACAGATACATGTACATGTCTCATGCTGAAAGCAGCAAAGGACATACCAACCAGACAACCACCAGACAGACACACTCCCTCTCACTCCAGCCTGATAGATACAGGAGACCTCACATTGCAAGTCACAAAGACAAAGATCAAGACCTCTGCTATTAACCTCCCATTAACTACATGTATTAGCCATTATACTATTGACACTAAGATGGCTTTTTACTTATAACAGTAGAGCTTTGGCCACTTGCTTAATGTGCTGGGAAGTGTGTGGCTATGTTTAGCCATAATTATTCTAACTTTTGGTTTTTGTCAGATATTTCTTTTCACCTCTTAACTTTATCCTCTGAACAATTACGTCATCATGTATCACTACTACTGGTTCATTACAATCCAAGCAAGCCACTAATCGTATCCTGTGATGATTCACCCTATGGGCTCAGAGTTGCGTATTGCATTGCCTCAAGATCCCTGCCTTCAGCAGTATTCACAGTTAGAAAAGGAAACACTGGCATTAATGTTGCAGTTGGAAATTTTATGGCTAATAACGATATAATAAATTTTTTATATATTAATTGTGAGGCCACTTACTTCAATTGATTATTCAAAATTGTGACAGTGTTGTAACTATAGCTTATGATAGTGGTAGGTGTACTATTGCCCTGCATTACCGTTTAAGTGGTTACTTTTGACGGTTGCAAGTTTTGCGAATTTTGTGGATTCCTTCCTGATTTATGAAATAAAATTGACAAAAATCAATTTTTAATACCGTACCAGCATGGCATATGTGGTAGAATTCATGAAATTAAAATCTGCGAATTGGAGTTTTAGTAGATTTTGCGAATTATAGGACCCACGAAAGTTACCAGCTATATGGTACTCTACTACATGTGTATATGACTCATTATCACGTTTGCATCAGCTTTAATCACAACAAACTATTACTGTATTTTTTTCTCATAAATTCACTTATTTGCTACTTTATAGAGGCAAATTAGCATCACACATACCAATTATGGTAATTCTTTAAAAAGGAGTCTGGGCTCTTATGTCCTACATGACCCAAACTTAGGTCAAATACAAGATGAAAGTATTTAAATACAAATACAGATACTGTAGAAAAACAACAAATACAAATACAAATACTGTTTGCAGCTTTCTGTTTAAATACAATTACAAATACTTCATCTATGTATTTTAATTACAATTGCAAATACTTTATTCGCAAGTATTTAGACAATTTTGAACTAGTTTTATTTAATAATAGATCAAATTAACAATGTAAATTGAAAGTCTCTATTAATTATGTATAATGCATGTATAATCAATATTATTTAGGTACATGTATTGCATTCAATGAGCATTAATGTTTCAAAGTTTTGTCACTGAAACGACATCTTTCAGGATGAAAGACCTTTCCTGCAATGCTAAAAAGCCACCCCACAGGAGCTGATGATGCTGGAATGCACAAATATTTAGGAACTAGTTTTGCTATACATGAAAATCACTTCTCGTGATTTTTCCAGTAGATAAGAGGGTCATCTTCTTGAGGCAGACAGGGTGCAGACAAATATTCTTCAATTAATATTTCTAAGTCATCAAGGTTAGAAGATGACGAAGGACCTTGCATTAGATCCTGAAAGAAGCTTGTAGCACTAGCAGGCTGCTTTTGTCTACACAGGGAGCTGAGGGAAGTGACTCAAGTCAGTTACCTACTTTTGAAGTCATGCCGGATGGGGTAGGGAATTTATTTTGAATAGCTCAAGTACTTCATAACTGCAGCAAATTGACCGTCAAAATGACTATACTATCGCTGTTGTTGTGGTTATCTTGTGTAGCATTTGCACTGAAAAATGTTTCCCCACTCTTTAAAAGTCGGCTATATGCAACTACTCGACGAGTTGTGTTTGGAGGAAGCAGCTCTCTTTCATCATCACTTAACTGTACCAAATCCCCAATGGCCAACATTTCATGATTTATTTTGAATAGAGTTGCATATCTAGGAATTAATGATACTAATTAGCAAGCCTATAATCATAATAAGAAATATACCTGTGATGATGACTAAACATATTATCTAAAAACATTGGGAGAACACTAACATCTAAGTCTTGTAGTACATTGCTTATAGAAGCTTGTACCTGCTGTCTCTGTAATAATCCTCTGATAAAATGGTAACTATTATAGCATTAAACATTTAATAAACCTGCTTGTCAATGTTGTTTGATCCATGGAATAAATTATTAATCCACCCATTCATCGATTCAAATTCAAATGCAGAATGTGCCCACAATGGAGCTACATGTAAGTCTCTGACACTATGACAATCATGTGCAATCATGTGTACATTCATATTGCAATGCCTTTCTGCAAGATAATTGCTTATCATACATCAATTTTAAAAATGAATATGTAGTACCTCCATACAGGGTTACAAATCCTTGACTAAAGTCATCAAGCCAGTTTTCAGCCTGCTGGATATCATTTTGAGTGATGCTCTGTTGCAACAGGAACCACAGGGCTCCTGAGAAAAGCATCAAGTACATGTACTTCAAGTACCTATCATCAAGCATGCCTTGAAGGACAGGTACATAATAAAAGAAAAGTCAAGCTCTATGTTGAGATGCTATAGAAATTAATATAAAAGTGTGCCAAAGTATTACTGTGTAATGTACCTTTCCAGTGCAATAAGTCTGTGATACCACAGGGCTTACGCTGTACTTTATGTGGTACTTTGATGTGTTGGATTCTTTCATCAATCAAGTGGACCTTTAAATGAATTTCATGGCTAGTACCACTGCACTTGCTTGTATTGGTCCATAGAGATAAGAGATAGTTGACTTTTCCAGAATTGGCCACAACCAACTTCACATCTGCTCCCTTGGTAGCTTCTCATTGTCTACATTTGTTGTTATACTTTCGTCTTAAAAGCAAGATGTTGTGAAGAATAAAACACTGTTTTATTTTGGCAGCATGTTGCATGGTTGCTAGTAGCAAGTTGCCTCCTGTATGAAGAGCTACTATGTTTTCATTCCCACTAGGTTGTGAGAGTGAGCACTCAATACCTAGTTGTTCTTTGTATTGCTCTGTAAAGAATAAAGCATTGCCTTGTCAAAGAAACTTTCTTACATTATCATCATTGAGATAAAGTTCTTCTTTCAGTCGCATACTTTGTCACTTCCTAATACAACCACATTAATAAGAAATTGTAGGTCTCATACTCACCCTTGTCAATTACTATGCATGTATACTTCTTGTATACAATTTCCTGATTTATTTCAATGGAACATTCTCTGTTCAAAGGAACCCTGTAACTCATGTTCCGGTACCACAATGAGGCCTTTGTCTTCAAACTCCAAAAGGTAGAATTTTTATTTGTTTTTGTGGCTACAGTTCTTGTTGTCATTGCCCATTGCAGATTGACAAGAACTTAGCTTAGTTGTAAAGTCTGAAGTTGTAGTGAGTATTTACAGCTCTTACATACAGCAAACATATTTCATATAAGCATGTGTGTTACTGTATGCTTATACTTTATGAAATGCATACATGTATATTTAAGCATATCAAAATATTGACATATTAAATAATTTGACATTTGTGATGGGTGCATTACAAAATGTACTTCTCTTTACATACCTTATTAAATTTAATGGGAGCTTTCCAATCACCATTGTTGATGGTAGGAGGAAGAGGATAATCACCATCAACATCAGTCTTATAGTTACTATGGCAATGATTACAATGGATGCTAGTTCATCATTCTTTTACTTTTTTTTCTTCTGTTTCTAATTCGTAATGATACACACACTTTTTTCCCATAAAAATGTGTACAATGTAATGTTAAGTGACATTGTTCATTGGAAGAAAATGGAAGCCTCATCCTTCATTGCATTTGCCAATTAAACTGTTGTTTACTCAGTCTGCCTACTTGTGTTTCATGGATGACCTGTCATTATGTTCTGATTTAAATTTATCAATAACCACTAACCACTTTGATGTTCATGTGGCATGAAAATCATTAGATATGACTATGTACAACCTTATTCACTGAGGAGTAGAACAACTTTAAACTCAAGAACATGCTCTACTTTTTATGCACATTTTGATTTGGCTTTGTCATCTAACTTTCGATGGCCTTGGATTTTCAAGTTGGTTATGGTTTCTGGTAGTGCTTTATCAAACTTATTAAGCTTTTCACTATTTCTGTATTTAATTGTTTTTTGTGAGAATGTTAATTTTGAAATAATTATACCTGGTTTGCCCTCAATATTTAAAAGAATTATTTTTGGTTTTTCTTGGACCTGAATATCTAAAAGGATCATTTTTGGTTTTTCTTGGAGTTTTGGTGGGACTGGTTCCTACCTTGATATGGACAACAGACAAGAAAAAAGGTTTACAATTAGAACTACATGTACTTTACTAGGAAGGGCCACCTAATCTTTATCTTGTGTGGTTCAGGAGGATGGACAAGGTTATGCTTTATTCATACTGACATACATGTACAGCTGCAACAGCTACCACAAATCGCTAATATTAATTTAACAGTTGCCACATCCACAATGCATGATGTCTGACATCATTAGTCAGGCTCTTTTAAATATTATAAAAGAGAGAGAGAGCTTAGTTAATATTAAACAATCATTACAAAGAGGATAATAATGCTCTCTCTTCTTATACTAGCTATTGCTTGTCTCCCTCAGTTTATCACTAGTTCTAATCTTGCTCTTACATTTGATGCTGCTAACAATACTTGTATTGCAGCCTGTACTACCTGCAGTGATACCAGTAATACTGATCCTATTACTATCTCTAACAAGACTGATGGACTATTGAATGAACTACTCAATATTACCAGGAACAATGATCAAGACATTCAAGAAATAAAACAGAAAATGGATGGTATTATTTCTTCTCTCTCTCATATCAAGGAGACTGCTACCTCTAATGCTGGAGCTATCAATGATATACTGCTACTGGTGGAAGACCTTATCATGTTACACAATGACTCATCTTCCTTCTCTGCTATCCCTACTTCTTGTCAAGAGATTAAGAACAAACAACCAAACAGTCCTTCTGGTGTATACCTATGATGGAACTAAACATACTTACTGTAATATGGAGGAGCTATGTAGTTCAGGAGGAGGATGGACAAGACTAGGATATCTGGATATGACTGATGCTACAGTGAACTGTCCTTCTGGGTTTAGACTGCACCAGTCAGGAGGAGTTAGAGCTTGTGGTAAAGCAAAACCAAATGTAGGTAGTTGTACATCAGTTCAATTTCCATCTAATGGTATCAGTTACTCTGAAGTGTGTGGTAGAGTAGTGGGATATCAGTATAATTCACGTGATGCAGTATATCCAGGTAGATATGATGATGAATCATATGGTAGTGTTATTGATTCTAGTCACACTGATATCAATTCTTATTATGTTGATGGTGTTAGTATCACTCGTGGGTCTCCTCGTCAACATGTCTGGACACTAATAGCTGGACTGAATGAAGCTAGTAATTATACTCATAGTAATGATGGTTGTTACAATTGTCCTTGTTCTCAAGGTAGTCCTCAAAACTCAACTCTTCAGTCTTTCATTGGTAACGACTACTTCTGTGAATCTGGTAATCCTGCTACTGATGGTACGTTTCAAGCCATTCTCTATGTATCTGATCCATTGTGGGATGGTAAAGGATGTGGTAGTCTTGAAGGAGTTTGTTGTACATCTCGTCCTAGTCTTCCATGGTTCAGTAAGGTACTAAACGCTACCACTACTGACTATCTAGAGCTGAGAGTTTGTGCAGATTTTGGTGATGATGTTCCTGTTAGCTTTTATGAGTTGTATGTGAAATGATGAGAAAAGCTAATGAACAGTTTATTCTTTGTAGTTAGTATAACAGTAGATTATTTCAATTGATTATCATTAGTTAATTGTCTTTATACAGACACATATTGTTCTTTACCTTTTGTAGAAGATATGTATATTGAGTTTTTTTAATTAATGCATTATTTTTTCCAGTGACAATAGCATCAGCCTAAGCTGTTACTTATTAGTTAGCATATCAGCAACAGGGTTTTACCTTTACAGGATCCTTATAAAAATGGCCATAACTCCACAACTTTGTGTCATAATCAGCTCAAACTTTGTACATAGCATAAGGACATTGAAATGTATCAGGAAATGTAATAAAAATTGGTTGTGGTTTTTTAGTCATTACTTTTTGGAAAGAAAGCATAGGCTATAGTACAGTGTATTTTTTAAAAATTGGCCATAACTCCAGTATTTCTGTTTGGAATTGGCTCTATTTGAGATTTAGAGTCTTCTTTTAATAAAAGCTCTTTTACATAATGGAGGAATTACTTTCATGTTCCTGCATTGAGACCAGAAGTGCTATAGATACTAATGGAGTAGCATTAGGCCTAGACGGTGTGGAGAAATGCTGAGAGTTGAACTAAGAGCCTCTTTGGGCTATCAAAGAATATCAGTACATGGCATTTTTCTAAATTCGCATCTTTTTTACAACCTGGGGCCGTAGCCCCCAGGTCGTCCTATAATTGATTTCACCCACGTGCAATATATATTTGATTGTTTGTTAACACTTACATTTCTTCTATACATGTTGTATTTGAGAAATAACAAACCTTAGCAACCACTCGCTCACGCTATGTAAGTGGGTGTGGTCACGGCAAGCAAAATGGCGGTTTGCACATGGGACAAAGTTATGAGCTTTCTAACAGCGAGAGAGCATAGAGATACTGTCTAAAGTCTTTTCTGGAAGCATTAGAAGCTAGAGAGAACCTTCATAAGTTTTGATAAGAACCTAGCTGTACTTGCAAGGTGGTGAAAACAATTATAGGAATATTTTTACACTGTTACACTTGTTTTAGATAACCATGACTTAATTTTTGCCATAATCAGCTTAAACATTCTACATGACATAAAGACATTAATATCAGGATATGTTGTATGAATTAAAACGTGATTTGAGAGCCAATTTTTAATTATAGGTTGGGCTATAATAAATGTCTCTTCTTCTGTATCCATAGTGTGATAGTGGGTAGTTCTTAATCTTTTTACTGCGATTTGCCTACTATTAGCAGTTATACCTTCTCTTATAGTACGAAAGTCTCGTTCTGAGTTTTGATTCTGTTTAACGTTATTATTGTGAAGTCTTTCTTGACACTTGATCTTGAAGTCCACATCATTTATTTGAGATTCTGACCATTTGATTAACTTTATGTTGTTGACAATTTCTACTCAGAAAGTTTTGATTTCACGATAGTAGTGAACACAATGACAATCAATGTCGCTAAGCCTATCATAAAAAGATGAAAATAAAAATCAAGAGCTGTAGGACTTACATTTAGTTAGTTCTTGGATCACGATTAATTGAGTTCTCACTCATGCAACATTTTATAGAACTGCACTATTTGCCCAACCCCTTCCTAGAACTTGTTTGTGAATTACCGTCTTCATTAATAAACTGAATTATTTCTAAGTTTTTGTTTTAATCTTCAAAATCATTTTAGATAGTGAAGCCTCATTTGCTTTGTACTTGCTGTCAGTAATATTCTATTATTATCTGTTCAAAATGCAAACTGTATTTAATAGCTTTTTTATCAACCTGCCCTACAGCACACATCGTGTTAGCTGACAATTGTGCCAGAAAATGATTTAATGCACCAGCAGCGCTATAGAGAGTAGAGGCTCCTATTGTCATCCGCTTATCCTGACCCTCTCACTGTTCATTTGAGAATTGCAAGGCCAAAACTTAAATATAACTTCGTTGCGCAAAAGTCAGTTTGGATCTGTGATGTACAGTATAGTAATGCTCTGCTTGGTATTATGCAGTAATTGGCCAATTTTTAAAAATGGCCTGATGAACGTGTACAAACAAACCACTTACCAGGAATGGCTTCACTCATGTGTCAAATTGATTGGCAATTATATGCCTCAGTAAAAAAAACACAATGAACACAACCACAACAGCTATCACACAGAACTGTCATTAATTTAAGTTACCACAAAGCATCACGTCTGACGTCATTAGTCAGGCCCTTATGAATATTATAAAGGGAGTGAGGAGTAAACAGTAAACAATCATTACAAAGAGGATAATAATGCTCTCTCTTCTTATACTAGCTATTGCTTGTCTCCCTCAGTTTATCACTAGTTCTAATCTTGCTCTTACATTTGATGCTGCTAACAATACTTGTATTGCAGCCTGTACTACCTGCAGTGATACCAGTAATACTGATCCTATTACTATCTCTAACAAGACTGATGGACTATTGAATGAACTACTCAATATTACCAGGAACAATGATCAAGACATTCAAGAAATAAAACAGAAAATGGATGGTATTATTTCTTCTCTCTCTCATATCAAGGAGACTTCTACCTCTAATGCTGGAGCTATCAATGATATACTGCTACTAGTGGAAGACCTTATCATGTTACACAATGACTCATCTTCCTTCTCTCCTATCCCTACTTCTTGTCAAGAGATTAAGAACAAACAACCAAACAGTCCTTCTGGTGTGTATCTACTGGCAACTGCTGCCAATGGAACCCAATATGTTTACTGTAATATGAAAGAGCCGTGTGGTTCAGTAGGAGGATGGACAAGACTAGGATATCTGGATATGACTGATGCTACAGTGAACTGTCCTTCTGGGTTTAGATTGTACCAGTCAGGAGGAGTTAGAGCTTGTGGTAGAGCAACGTCAAATTTAGGTAGTTGTACATCAGTTCAGTTTCCATCTAATGGTATTAGTTACTCTCAAGTGTGTGGTAGAGTTGTGGGATACCAGTATGGCTCAACTGATGCAGCTACTGCGGGGATAGGCCACAATGATATTAATTCTTTTTATGTTGAAGGTGTTAGTATCACTCGTGGGTCTCCTCGTCAACATGTCTGGACACTAATCGCTGGACTGAATGAGGCTAGTAATTATAAAAACTATAACAAATGTCCTTGTTCCAAAGTTAGTACTCAGACTATTCAGTCTTTCATTGGTAATGACTACTTCTGTGAATCTGGTAATCCTGCTGCTGATGGTACATGGCAAGTTATTCTTTATACATCTGATCCATTGTGGGATGGTAAAGGATGTGGTAGTCTTGAAGGTAATTGTTGTACAGCTCCAGGTCTTCCATGGTTCAATAAGGTACTAAACACTGCCACTACTGACTACCTCGAGCTGAGGGTGTGTGCAGATTCTGGTACAGCTGATGAAGATGTTCCTGTTAGCTATTATGAGTTGTATGTAAAATGATGAGAAAAAACTAATGAACAGTTTACACTTTGTTGTTAGTACAACAGTGGATTATTTCATTTGATTAATGATAATAAATTATTGTCTTTATACAGCACTTATCAACCTCTACCTTTTTGAAGGTATGTAGATTGAATTTGCCATGACAAAAGCATTAAGTTTAGGCAGTTATAATTTGGAAGTACATTTCTGTAATGATGATGCCAGTTGGCGAATTACGGTGACATAATTCAATGATATAACCCATTGTCTGCACTATGACATGTTTATTTGCCATCTCCATTTCTTGTTTCCATTATTTCTACATTTTTTGCAGTACTTTGGAATATACAGAATAGTCACTTTTGCTTCCTTTTGTAACATTTAGCTAGTTTACTTTTGGTGTTGTTGTATTTTTAGATGTGCTATGATTTAATGCAGTTTTACAACTTGTTCACTACACTCTTAACTTTGATGCTTTTTATAACTTAACACTTTTGTCTATACATCTATCATTGTTCCCTATAATTTTTTCCATTATTGCTACATATTTTTAGTACAATGAAAGATACAGAATCATCACTTTTTCTTCTTTTTCAAACACTGCATTTTACTTTGTCAAGAATAATTGCAAATTTGTCAATCTCAAAATTCTCACCACTTTCAATATGCTTTTTTCAAATTTAAGTACAATGATGATTGATGGCATCCTTGTAGTTGGGGTATTTCTTTCAATTCAGGCGTCACTCTTTGAGAGAAAGAGCAGGCTGGGCAGCCCTGGTCAATCTTCTGACTGAAGTAGGAGTGGTCATACTAAAAAAGAAGATTGGTGTTAATAGAGGGAGCAAGGAATTAAGAAGGAGACTAACCAACTGATCGTCAAGTTCTTTTTTTCAAATTATTGAAATGATGAGAACAACACATTCCTCTGTGCGCATGTGCAATAGGTATCATTTACCTGATGATTGCTAAGTACATCTGCATGATGCATTTATCGCGTAGCACATTTTTGAGAACCTTATGGAGAAATTCATTTTATTAATGATATACATGATTGTGTTTATGTAAACCATTATATAATGCATTAGTAGATTAGCTGCTTCCTATATTCTCTCTTTACCCTCTCTTTTTCTAATTAATGAATAAATAAACATTCCAATAAGTTACTCCTGAAGATACATGTTTGGCCCCCGCTCTGCTTCCTTGCTACAGTACCACTCAGCTATAATTTGTCAAGTAAAAAATGAAATTCATCATTAACGATGGAATCATGCTGAACATACAAGCAGTGGCGGTTCTAGGATTGAATTTCTGGGGAGGCCTTAATGATATGGGTGGAATAATTAGTGGGTGCAGTCAACCAGGGTTGCAGGATTTCATTTGGAAAGTCAAAATTTTGAAGATTAGGCCTCTTAAATGAGCTCCTTTGTGGTTTACAGACTGTTTACACAGTCAAGTACTGTGGCTGTTTCACAGTTTACATAGATAAAACTAATTTTATACTTCACCACAAAAATTTTGGGGGGGCCATGGCCCCCCCAGGCCCCCCCTAGATCCGCCACTGCATACAAGCAATCTTGTATGTCCACGTCCTTGTACCCATGCTACATGCATGCATGCACATGTGTCAAATGGGGTGGATAACTTAGGAATAAAATGAGAAGAGTTTCTGTGAAGTAAGAAGACAAATAGTTTTTAAGAACTCAAGGCTGTTCAATTCAGTCAATTTAAGAGAGACTTGATCAAGAGGATATTGTTATTTCAAAAATGGGAATCTGCTATATTTTAAAGAAATTTATTGAAAATGGCACCATCTGTGACTTTCTAAGGAATCGATCAAAGCTACTCAAAGTATCATCCTGCATTTAGTCTCATACTTTTTTCACTTCCTAATCCTATTACAATTCTTTCTAGTTAATTTCTAATTGAGTATTATCCTGTATAAAGGTACATACACGTGAACTATATAGCTTACATTCAAAACTCTCTTCTTCTTAGTCTCCTTCTTATCGGTCTTTAAAGCAGTATTAGCATCATCCTATGATATCAAGCTTGCATCATTATCAAGATATAATTGCTCCTTCATTAACATATTCATCTCACTTCCTAATAAAACCATTTTAGCAAGAAACTGTAGGTCCCATACTCTCTTTGTCAATGATGCTACATTTGTACTTCCTGTATAGTAATCTTTCATTACTTCAAAGGAACCCTGTAACTCATGTTCTGGTACCACAATGAGGCCTTTGTCTTCAAACTCCAAAAGGTAATTTTTTTGTTTTTGTGGCTACAGTTTTTGCTGTAATTGTCTGTTGCAGACAAGAACTTTATAGCATAGTTGTAATAGAGCCTTAATTGTTAGTGAATATTTACAGCTCGTATATAGCAAAAGTATTTTATGTGGTGGATGAAATGCTTACATGTATAGTCAGACATATCGAATCATATTGGCCCATTAAAATATTATTACACACAAAAAGACTATCACTTATAATTGTACTCTACAATACACTACCCTCATATGATAAGTACATCCAAAATACAAGATGTACATGAGAAATAAACAATACAGGCACTAGTGTGTGTAGAGTGCAAAGGCAAGCTGCACCCATGTCATGTACATGATAAGTAAATTGCACTGACATGTTCTCGTAACGGTTCTAATAAAAAAAAAATTGAAAAATGAAGTAAAATTTGAATTAGATTTGTAGTCTATGAATAAGATGTGGCCAGTTATTGATTCTTACGTGGCTACATAACCACCTGCAATAAAATATAAGTACTGAAGAATTAATTTTTAAATTTAAAATTAATAGTTTTACCTGAAATTAAATTGTATAATTGAGTCTTGAATCAATTTTGATTAATCAAGGTGCGATAGGTGCAGTTTTCAATTCCTAGCCATGGATTTCACAGAGTGATCATGTGCAATTTCAGAAATCTGAGAGCAAGTGAGAGAAATGGAGATAGTACTTTAAAAAATTTCACGTGTAAACCATGTTGTGCATCAATGCCAGTAGTATAACTTGTGCTTCTTTCATAATCTATGATCAACGTAAAATCTTATTAATTTTATTCAATAAAGATAATAGTACAAATGGACCTATGTGAATTCTTTCAAAATCTCGTCTAGATTATTGATTACAGTGTCTTTTTCAGGGGTTCTTATGAGTTCTGCTTTCAGCTTTTCTATCAATTCCTTTTCACCAGTATGTCTACAAAGATAATGCAAGAGATGAGAGGAGAGAGTAAAGAGAGAGAGAGGATGCACCATGCAGGAGAGAGGTATAAATTTAATTTTGAGAGAATGTTCATTTTTGGAATAAATAGACCTGGTGTAGTTTGGGTTTTTTCTTGAAATCTTGGTGGGATTAGTTCAGTACATTTTCCATGCTATGTGATACACTTCTGTTACTATTATTGTATCCTGTTTATCATGACCTACATAAACTCATTAAATTTTGACCTCTTAACAGCCGCAGTTTTTCCTAAGCTTTTGTCCTCATACCGTAATAAATGCTCTTATAGACAACACTTAGCGTATTAAAAGGACCTGCACATGCTAATGAATGAATTTTCTGTAGGCTCAACTACACTATAATTATTTATTAAAATCAATAATATTGACATATTACAATAATATGACACCTTTGATGGGTGGTAGATTACAAAATGTACTTCCCTTTACTTGCCCCATTCAATCTTTCCAATCACAATTCTTGATGGTAGGAGGAAGGAAAGGATCACCATTAACATTAATGTTATCAGTATAAACAAAGATTACAATGAAGTCCTTCATTTTTTCAGTTTTTTCTTCTATTTCTTTATTTCAATGACACACAAGCCTTGTTCTATAAAAACGTGTACAATGTAACAAGTGACATTTTTTTGATAGTATATGAAAGTCTCATCCATCACTCCATTTGCCAGCTATTATTTTGTTTACTCAGTCTGCCTTCTTGTGTTTCATTAATGACCTGTCATTGTGTTCTGATAAAAATTTATCAATAACCACTAACCACTCTTATTTTTATATGGCATGTAAATCACTAGATTTGACTATGTAAATATCCTTCCCATTCATTGAAGAGTAAAAGAAGTTTGAACACAAAGAAGTAGCACTAGAACAAGCTCTACATCTTTTTATGCACATTTGGATTTTGTTGTGTGATCTAAATGTTGGCAAATATTTTTTATGGCCTTGAATTTTCAGTTGGAAATTGCTTACGATTGTTGGTGGTGCATAAACAAACTCATGAAGCTTTTCACTAGCTCAGTTCTTTAATGCATTTATATTTTTTACTATTCCTTTGCCTATAATTTAATGAGAAAATGTTCATTTTTGCAATAATTAGACCTTGTGTACCCTGATTATTTAAAGGGAAAAATTTGGTTTTTTTTGAAGTCTTGATGAGATTAGTTCAGTATGATTTTTTATGTTAAGTGATGGAGGAAAAATAGAAAAGAGCCAGCCTCGTGGGTTTAAATTTATATCAGATTTTTTGATATCACAGAACACTAAACATTGGTCTAATGAGGAGGAAACTTTAAAGCTAGTTGATTATATCATTAGCCCTTATGTAGTCAAGAAAGGAGAAGAAATGGGATTATCAAAGACACAAAAGGCCTTAGTAATATGGGATGTCTTCAAAGGGTAGGTTACTGACAAAGTACTGAAGTGATTAGATTCATTCCATATTGAATTCACAGCAGTTCCAGCAAGTATGACTCACTTTTTCCAGCCCCTTGACTTAACAGTAAACAAATCAGCAAAGCAGTACATGAGGAGGGAATTTGTCATGTACTACAGTAATTCAGTGAGAGAGCAGCTAGCCAGTGGAAAAGAAATGGAAGATATTGATGTGGACTTTCGCTTAACTACCATCAAACCTCTGCATGCACAGTGGCTGTTAAAAATGTATAATTTCTTTACATCTATAAAAGGCACTCCAATAATTATCAAAGGGTGGGAAAAAGCTGGAATTGCTGGATTGCTTGATGGTACAACTTCCATTCCCCCTGAGAACCCATTTGAACACATATACTTACATAATAACTGATGACAAGATTGATTAAGTTACTATTATTAAGTTGCTGTTATATTAAGTTAATTAAGTTACTATTATTAAAATATCAATTATAGTTCCTATTCACTAAAATTACATTTCGCTAAATCAGGGTACCCTTAAAACGCAAAAATTTAAGATCGCAATTAATACCCACCCTAAGGTACCTCCTCCTGAGCCTAAGAGTTGCTAGTAGAAGTAGACGGTCTGGTTTCACAAGAACCGGATGATGATATTGGAGTAGCCATCAGTTAAAAGATGAAAGTGCCACAGTGAATACAAGCTCTACAAATACTAACTGAAAAGGTCAGGGGCAAGCAAATGTAAATCTAGCCATGGAAGAGATTCTGCTGGATGTCTGCATTTTTCTTATGTAAGATTTCAGGTTTGTAGGTTAATTATTGCTTGGATCACAGGTTTAGGTGAGGTTAACTTGCCTTCCTTTTTAAGTAGTTTTCTCAGTGCAAGGGTTGCTCTAACTTGCATTTTAAATGCTTGCAGTATCCATTTTGTATTTCTTACAGGGCTCAGTTACTGGAGGGTAAGAAGGGGTTCTTCCTGGCTTGAAGGTTTGGGAGCTCCCCTTTTCCCCAAGTATTAATCACCTGTCTTTTGGTCAGAGTCTCAACATTAGGAGCAGTAGTTGAAGTCCGGGGAAACAGAGGAATTGAGGACTGAAGTACCCAGTATGGACAGCTTTTATGTGTGTCCATTCAACACTTTTAAACTCCATCTTGTGTTTCATGCACAATTCTTTTGCTTCTTGAATGTCACTATCCTGTGGTGCTGGTGCATGTCTTGCAGGACTGAGTCTGATCTACTACATGGCCTAGATATACTTCTGCCACCAGCCTTATACTCAACTTGCAGCTCAGGGTTGTATGATATACTTTTGTTTCACTTTGTAACATTTCGGTTTACTTTTGGTGTTGCAGTATTGTATAGTTAATTATATACCTTCTCTGCTTCTTATGGAGGAAGATTTTTTTGTGTGTGCCTTTTGGTGATGTAGATCCACTATCCACTATAGTGTCTTTGTTTAACTAGTCTGAAAGGTTATATACAGTGTTGTTGTTAAGCTTTTGGACTAGTGAGTCAAATTCTATAGGAAATTAATTTTGACCCACTAAAGCAGCTAGAAGTGCGTCACATAGTAATTTTTGTGAGTCAAATAACAAAAAAATTATTTTTGCAAATTACATGTCCATAATATCATTATTGTCACTGCTATCACTTTCCAATTCATCTTCAGTTCCACTAGGCGGCTCAATAGGTCTTGATCTGCGTTTCTTCGAATGTAACCAAATTTGGTATGCCTGCTGAAAAGAAAACTGCTCTTGTGGACCACCTAAAAGCCTTATTCGTAGTAACATATCAAGGTGAAGATGTCCTAGCCGATTCCTTAATTTGGATTTGATATGATTTTGAGTGGAGAATCCTCTCTCACAGTCAACACTACTAGCTGGAAAGACAAGTACTATCTGGGCCAAAATAGACAAATTAGGATATTGTAGCTTGAGAGAATCTGTGTTGACTAGGTGATCTAAGAGCTCTGCCATTGTGATGCTAATAAAGTTATTTTTCATGTTTTGCTTAAACCCATCCCACTCTGTGAGAACAGCTTCTTCATCTACTTTTGACCTGTATTTACTACATAAAAGTAAAAGCTCAGTGTCACCGTAAGTAGCCAATTCTGAATTATCCAAAGGAAGCTTAGATGGTGGAAAGATATCAAAAGCCTTAATGATGGGTTTTTCAGTTTCAGGAAAGCGAGCTTGTAGATTCATAATAACCTTAGTCACAAACTTCTGGACATCCTTTTCAACTAGTTCTGTTTTGCTTCGATTTATAGTAAGTTCAGGTACTACACCACTCTCAATAGCTTGCAAGAACTTGTCCACTGAAAAACCCCAATGTATTTCTTGCTGCAAGTAACGACTTTCCAGTACACCAATTGTAGTGGAAACCTTTTCATGAACATCAGAAGGATGAATGCCCGCTATCTGAAAGTACTTGTTTAATTCACAAAGTGTGGTTAAGACATCCTTCAAAAAATGTAGCGTCAGTGCAAACCTATTTAATAGCAAACGGTAATTTACAAATAAATATACTACAAGAGTACATGTACATATGTCAAATGACATATAATTACAATTAATTAACTACATAACACTTAATTTAAGTTCGCAACATGTAGCTCCTCCTAACAATACATATACATGTACAAATACCTGTAATCAGTAAGGCTCTTGTATAATCCTCTCGCAGTGCCTGTTGGATCTCTGTCACTTTCACTTTCTTCGCCAAAAAACAAGGTTAGTGCTGAATAAGATTTAACAACAGCTTCTACTGCTTCTTTCCTACTTAGCCATCGCACATCAAAAACTTTCTTCAGACGTACAGACTTTTGTTGCAATACTGCAAAAATGGCATTGAGCCTTTCATATCGAGTGGAAGACCTAGATAATTAACAAAATTGTAGATTTTTAACAACCATGGCCAGGCTTATACCTTGAAAAATATGAATAGAGACTCTTAACAACATTCTCCACTTTTGTGAAATACTGAACTGTTGTGGTAGCTTGGGAAACAGCTAAAGCCTCTCGATGGGCAATACAGTGAAACTCGATCATAAGGGGAGAAACTGTCTAAAAATGAAATAAGGTAAGTCAATGTATTATATTGTATATTGCATGTAGGTATACCTTCAGTTTTGCTTGTACACCTCCATATTTTCCAAGCATCACCTCGGCACCATCAGACGTCCACATCACCATTCTTGATATGTCAACATGATTCTCAGCAAAATAGTTGACAATACTTTCATATATGTGAGTAGCATCTGCTCTTTCAAGCTTAAGCAACTTTAAGAAACCTAGATGTACTTGACCTTCACACAAATATTTGACATACAGGATCAAGTTCTTCTGAACAGCAATATCAGTAGACTCATCGCCAATGAGACTAAAAAATGGTGATGATTTCAGCTGCTTTAGAAGGTCTTGTTCAAGATGCTGACTGATGGCACTAACAAACTCCCAGCTGCTGTACAGACCTTGGTGGCTAGTTGGAACCTTACATCCTAGTTCCTGGACGTGTTTATGCAGTTTCTTGGCTTTCAATACAGCAATACATTCACGAGCTAAAAAGTAGACATTCTTCATCAGCAAAATCGTTTCCTTCCCAGATTCAGATAGTACTTGGTCATAAACTTGTCTTGCTTGGACAGCCATTAGTGGCTCTGCTATAGCGTTCCTGTGATCAACTGATAGTCTGTGTCGATTGAGATATTCTTTCCTCCAGCCTTTACCAGGACGTGACTTTCCTCTAACGTAGTCATTTGTTTTACTGGCCTTTGCACACACAGAACATGTGACAGTATCCTTTTCTTCATCATATTGTGCCCAGTCAAACTTCTTCTGCCATGTGGACAAGAATTTGCGAGTACTAGAATCACTAGATACAAGACTATTTTGTTCTATCTCTTCTTCGTCGTCGTCTTCCTCTTCTTTCTCACTAGAACTTATTCCTTCTGAAAAGAAAGACCTTAAAGACAGCTCATGTCCAGCTATTGCAATGGGACTTCCGGTCGCATTAATTTAATGATATTCATTGGAATTACCATAGCAACGGCAGCTCAGCAATGGTGGATTGATAGGAAGCTTCACTACAAAGCCTGCTAACGTCTTTCTGGTTCATGGATGGGACTTCACTAGATACTTGGAGCTTCTTGAATGCTACTTAATGCAATTGGTTATGGTAGTTTTTTCATATTCTATTGTTAAAGTGGCAGGCATGGCGCAAGAAGACTCATCCACTAACAAAAGGCCTTCTTGTTATTACTTTAAAAGGATCTAGAGACATGATTTGCTTGTATAGCTGTTAAGCACTCTTAGTTTTACTTTATTGTTCCCGTGAGAAGAGAAAAGCACTTGTTCACTCTTGTTGCTGCACCCGTTATCACTGAGACGACTAAAATTATTTCACCTTTAGAAGACTAAAGTACCGAACAAAGTTTTGAATTTCTTTATCTTTTTTGCATGATTGGGCAGTAAAAATGTTGTACTTTCACAAAATAAGTGCGCAATTTGTCAAAAATTGTTTGAAATTTAGATATAACCATTCAAAAAGTAAAAAATTTATCATACATACATAAAGGAATGACAAAATGGCGGCACTGACTGCCCTCATCTTTAATCTACAAATGTTCCACACAAAGTTACTCCAAGTGCTGTCATATTTAGCAGGAACACAGGTATAATTATGGAGAACAGCTACTGAAGTGCGCAAATTGATGAGACTTATTCTGAAGAAAGATATAGCCTAGTAAATGGAAATGTCCATTCCTGCCCTGTATAAAGTCAACCAGTAGTATACGGAGATAATTGCTCAGTATACTAATCCGCGTCCACTCATTGCTGGACATGTGGTCACTCTCCCGTCCACGTTTCCTTCTAGACGCCATGATACTGTACATTGCATGCACATGTGACTTTTATTAAAATCAATTAATAAAACTAATTACAGTAATAAATTTATTCTATTTAAAAAGCAGCAGCAGGATGGAGACTTGCAGTAAAGACTGTGAAGGACTGAAGGTATTGGCACACTTTTGCTGGCTTTGCATGAGTCAGAACCAACATTAAGTGCGCCATAGGCGCGCCATACAAGCTTAACAACAACACTGGTTATATAAAAGATATAAATAAATGCAACGTCATAGATGCAGCTATGATCTAGCCTAAGTTTGGCCTCGAACTCTTGCTCCTGTTGCTGCTGCCTGGGATGGGATAATTTACTGGCTCTCCCAGTTGCAGACATTCTATTATTGTATTGCCTTTCTCTTCCATTACAAGTTCAATTTTGCATTCACCCTATAGTATCTAAATGTCTAGTCATGTGCGTGCATGCAGCTCGGATCAGCTTCATATCCTCTGCAATTCATTACTAGAAGAATCTTATACATTAAAGGGGTGAGCTTGAGCAAGATCTATGCAATTAATGTATGAGTATTTAAAATTCTACGGTATTGTCAGATGTGCTATTATTTCCTTGTTCTCATTATAACTGCATATTTTTCTGTACAATGGAATATACAAGATTGTCACTTTTGCTTCTTTTCAAACACTGCATTTGTTACTTTCACTTATACCAGCTGTATGAAGGGTGAAGGCTATGTATCAGGAATGGTTGTATGAGGGGTGACTGGAATTAGTAACTTAATGTGTAGTATAATTCTGTCTCCGTAATAAGTGCACAAATTTAAGATTTTTACCACTTTGATGATACATTTTGAAAGAATTAGGCAATGTGATGAGATCCTTATTAATGTAGAGATTTTTTTTACTTCAGGCGTCACTCTTTGAGAGTAATGATCATGTATTGTAATTGATCTATCAAACCAAGTAAAAGTTTTGCTGCAGTTTGGTTCCTGGTATCCTCCAAGTGCTTCTCTTTCAATTTTTGCTTACAATTGGCTGTAGCTTCTTCAATTCCAATTATACTTTCATTCGTCTCTAATGAAAACTGACTCTGAAGCTTTTTTTATTATTTTACTTTTTTGTGTTTCTTTTACGTCACTTTAAGAGGCCTTGACTTTCTGCCCTTTTCAAAAACAACTTCTATATGTACTGCTGCATGGCAATAGTTCACAAGGTCACAGGTAGAATTACCCCTAAATGCTTTTGTTTTTAGCTAGTGAGTTCAATTTGTTAAATTGCAAAGCTGAGGTGGAGCCTCTGGATGATTTTGCTGAATGAGTTGTCTTCCATTATTTTATAATCTTTCCTCTTCAACCTCCTTCAAACTGCTCATTTTACATTGAGGTTGATTGATATTTTTTCTCTGCATCTTTTGATTAGTTTGTAATGTCTTCAATAAATTGTGTAAACTTATTAATTTTAACAAGATCCTTTATGATGCCTCGGAATGACTTATCCATTTATCCATTCATCCAGTCAATGTTCCTTCAATGAAAGCAGCCTGTATGTTTCAATGAAAGAAACCCTTTCAAATGTGAGGAGCCTGGTTGTGGTGGTGATGGCAGCAGTTGTTAAATGGCTGGTAGATGAGGTGCTAACTATAAAATACCGTAAATCGGGAAGTTTTCATGTTAGAAATAATTGGCGTGATATTTTTTCAAGGTGTTTTATTTTCGCTGGTTGACCCATCCGCGAAATTTTTTCAACATGAAAATTTTTGGAAGCGTCATAAACCGCACAAGTGGCTACTAACTCTTGATGACGATGGACAGCTATTGAATGGAAGTTGCTCGTGACAGTACTAAAACTGACAAGGAACCTCTTGGGTGAGAGCTTCAGGCCTTCTTTGAGCTTTTAGAAAACTAAAAGAGCCTCGTGCATGCACCGCTGTACGTTAGAATAATTCCGGTAATCTTATTATTCACTGTAGAAAATATTTCGTGTGTCAAATTTTCGCGGGTTACTTCATCCGTGAAAATATTTCAACAACGAAAATTTCCCGATCTACGGTACTTCCATTTGTGTCATAGGCATACAGTTTTAGATTGTTTGAATCTTGATTAGAATCAAGTATTTTTTTGCTTGAGCAAAATTATTTAAAAAGTTTATACAACATTAGCTACCGAACCTAAACAAGCTATCATGCTGAGCACCCCAGGATCAATTATTGTAACTATTGATGAATAAGGACATAATAGAAATATATACATAATTAAGGAGAATTTTATGCTCCATTGCTACCTTTTAACAGCTAAGAGCATGACACGCGACATATGGCAACATTTTTAAAGCTTTGTATTTATGTTATTTATTTTAATTTTATTGTGTTGTAACATTTTTTGAATGCCGCTTCCACTTCATATGATACTGTATATAAAGAATGATCTTAGCTGATTTGATGTTTTGCAACTTTGGAGGAGACTTCTTATAAACCACTAGTTCAACACAAGAGAATGAATATGAACTGGCTCAATATGTTAAAGAAGGGATATAGCCACAACCTCATGTTATACCTGATACTAAATTGTCCCATCTGTCAGTGTGGAGTAAACCAGTTATTATACAAGCAGTTTTGATGTGTATCATACTGTTACTACTGGTTACTAATATTATCATTTCTGGCACTAGATCTAGCACCAACTCATGCTACAACAGCTTTCTGCAGGCAATGAACAATTATAGTTTGCAGCTGTGTCCTAATTTCACTCATTGGACTGAAGATGTTGTTACTGGTGTTTACCAGTCGCTTGATCCCAGGTTATCCTCATAATGTGATGATGATACACTAGTACTGAGTCTTATCACTCAACTGAACAACACAATACAAGATATAGCTAAAAAGCTGACTTTATTGGAAACTTTAACAAAGACAAAGAAACCTTCCATGAGAACAATATGTTACTTTTGAATAGAGTCATAGAGACAGTTAGTAGCTCAGTGGGAAAACTGAATAACATGTCTTACGTAATATTATGCATCCTAACCTAGTGAAATTTTGTGGTATTAATGAAGTGGATCCTATACAAGCCAATGAAAGGACAGTGTATATACTTGTCATAGTCAGAGAGTAAACTGTATAACAATGATGAGGTTACCAGTAGTCACTAGAGAATAAACCACTTATTCCTGTGTTATAGTCCAGTTTGCTTTTAATGTGGATCTATACGTATGTCATCACCACCTTATCATCTTTTTGTCCAATTAGTGCCTTCCTTTACCATTTTATTTAAGGGATGATTACACTAGATTGCACCAATTTTATAATTGAGAAGAGATTCAAGATTAAAGATAAATGCTCTTTGGGAATAATTTTTAGAATCTTTATCACAGTATATACTGTACTCACTTGTTCATTGTCTGAATCACTGAAAGCCACTTTCTTTTGTATGAGTGTTGAGGCTAAACAATTAAAATAATTTAGAAACTGTTCTCAAAGTGCTTAATAGCATAGACAAAAGGACAAAAAAACACTCTTAGTTTATTGTCCCTAGTCCTTTTACCTTTCGTTTCAGGACAAGCAGTGGGTATGGCCAGCAGACACTTAACGTATGGACTTATGAAACAAGTGCACCACATAAGATGATTAAATGAAATGTAACTTATATTTTGTATGTATATGGCGGTCTGTGTAGGAGCTATAGCACTCTAAAGTCGGAATATACATGTATGTTTCATCCAATATATGCTTCACTATCTCTTCTACAGATAAAGCCAATTGGCCTATCAGTATACTTACTTCAAGCTCTTGTTTGAAGCTCTTTTTATTTGTTCCTGAAGGCCCTTAATACTTGAATCAACTTTTTACTTCTTTCCAATGAATGCTGTGGTAAGATATATGTAACATCAGGGGATTTTAATTTAATATGACAGTTATTAGCTGCCGATCCTTTTAATGGTGTCTACTTTCTCAAACATTGCATTTTTCACTTTATAAAGAATAAACGGAATTTTGTCAATCTTAAGATTCATATCACTTTGAAGATACATTAATTTTAATGAGAATTAAGTACTATGATGAAATCCTCTTTATTAGATTTGTTTTACACCAGGTGTCAGCACTCTTTCCAGGCTGAACAGCCCTGCAGGTTGCTGCATGATTAATTTCATCATAAAAATGAATCGCTGTAAATTGTAATAATTGAATCATAATATAAAATTTACTGGATCATTTTGAATCACAAAAAATAAGTATCCTGCAACCAAGATAGTGAACAATAATATTTATTAACTATCTCCCACAATGCCCTAATTTTTTTCATTTCGTACATCTATAAATAAAAATCAGGTTTTGAATTGAGATAATATATTAAGTATTTGTCAGAAGGATACTCATCGCCTTTAATTACATGTTCCTCTGATGTGATACATTGATTACTTATCCAAGATGATAAAAAGTCATGATCGGTTGCTTTATGCAATGGCGCGAAGGGTTCAAGCACCCCTATGAAAGCGATTTTTACAAGATCTGGCTGATTTTTGCTGAGTTTCAATACCATTCATGTTAATCATCATTGCCTAATTTGTTATCTTCTATTGTGGGCATGAATTGTCATTGTGACCTTTAAATATTCCTTTTTGAATAGTTAAGTTCCAATACTTGCATACTAGAGCTTAATAAATGATGTCAATAAAATTACTGAGAATAATTAATGTATGCATTATATGAATCTGGATCATCTTGAGTGTTTAGTGCAATTTAAAAAGTTTTTTCTCAAATACTTAATAGTGAGTAATAACGACACTCAACAGTTAGTTTTATGCAGACTTCTGCCTCTTGCTGTTTGATCATTGATGCTGATTCAAACTTCATCTTGTGTTTAATGCACAATTCTCTTGACAATGTCACTATCCTGTGGTGCTGGTGATAAGTCCTGCACAACTGATATACTATGTGACCTAGGTCTACTTCTGCCACCAGCTTTACACTCAGGATTGTATGATATACTGCTACACTCTCTAAATTAATTTTACTCCTGTTCAAAATTGAAATGAAGAGGAGATTAATGGAGTGTCCACTATTTTCCCAAGCGACATATTAGCCTCCTTGATGTAATGCCATCAGCATTTGATGCTTTTATGAATTATAATTGGGCTTAGAGCTAGGAGATGGTGTTGTTACTTTTGGATTACAGAAGTTGGTGGAATTATTTGGGGATGAGCTACCTTTGATGCTGTCAACGAGTATTTTAAATTTCCCTTCTGTTCTCTTAAATGCAAAGAGACAAAGAAATGCACTAGAAATTCTGCTTTGAAGAAAAGGATTTTGAAGGCAATAAAAATTTTGAGGCACTTAATTTAACAAGGCAACGAGTTTAATGCAAAAAAGAGATTATATTTAAAAACAAAGCATTATTATTATAAAGCAACTGAATTCTTTTCCATGTGCCCTTTATCCATGCAAGTGTATTGCCCCTTTAATCATGCTTGCAGTCCTGTAGGCAAAAACACTCACAAGTTAACCACTACACGTATACATAAATTAATTAGTTCAACTGTCATCCATGCACCTATTACCCAAAAAACCTTTAACAGAATGTCTAAATGAGCCCCTGAGTTACCTTCTTGATAGTCTCGGTAAATGAAGTTATATCTTTCTGACCTCCTTTCCTGTCTCCCAGTGCTTGCTTCTTTATAGGCTAAACTACCCAAAGCTGTGTAGCCAGCGGTTAAAAATACACATCTTCTAATGTCTTCACTATTTTTACCCGACAGTTCAGACCTATCATCACTTGATGCTGATCAAAGTAATGCATGTGTGTGCATTGTAAAAATATGAATTATGGACTATATGTTCACGATTGGTAATAATGATTGATCTTTAAACAGTCAGACAATGAATCAGTAAATGACAATGTTTGTGTGCATTATAAAAATATGAATTATAGACTATAAGTGGTAAAACTTTAGATCAAAGGTGGAGAGATTCCCCTGATCAGAGTGGCAAAAAGGTTATCTACAAATATATGTGGGGAGACATCTTGTAGCAATTAAGCTGACAAACCCCAAACATCATATACACGTCAGACATAAGGGAATTAACTGTGCATTAGTTAATGTACACAATACTGTACTGAGTCTACATGGATATGATAGTACATGAGAGAAATAGTACTTCTTTCAAAACTTGTTTCTTAATCTATGATCAAAGTAAAAAGTTGTTAATTTTATTTAATAAATATAATAGTACAAATGGACCTGCTTTAAATTCTTTCAAAACTTTATCTACAATGATTACTGTGTCGTTTTCACAAGATACCTGTCAGATGTGAAGGGGACTTGGCTAAAGGTATTTATACTTTTTTAATGATGGTGACCTGGTCTCTCTAAGTTATTAAATGAGTGTCCTTCTGTTAGTTGTTAATTTCATTGTTTAGTTTATTCATTTTCTCAAGTACTTCTTCCAAAAACATTTTTCATGTTTGTAGTTTTTTTACTGGTTGTTTACTTTTTTCTAGAGTTGGCAACAACGACTATACATCCACTGGCTTGGTAGTTTGTAGTTGGAAAAATTGCTCTGCCTAGCAGCTTCTTCTTTATTGTCTAAAGGCCTTTGTACAATAGGCAACTTGTTGCTTTGCAAGCAGTTTTATTTTGGCCATACATTACTTGGTTGCAAGCGGCAAGCTGCCTCCTGTATAAAGAGCAGCCATGTTCTCATTGTGACTGGTTGAGAGGATGAGCATTTAATGCCTAGTTGTTCTTTGTATTGCTTCGTAAAAGAATAAAGCATTGCCTTTGTCAAAGAAACTTGCCATTTTTGCTTGACTTTTTGTTTTAAACTTGCTCAGATGAAGAACTAATATTAGGAGTCTTTCTGATTATAGCTCATGAATGGCCTATAATTATTGAATGTAATACATTAGTAGGTAAGCTGCTTCCTGTATTCTCTCCTTACCCTCTTCATTTCTATTTTATAAATAAATATTCCAACTGGTTACTCCTGAAGATATGTTTTGCCCCCACTTTGCTTCCATGCAACAGTACTGATAAGCTATAACTCGTGAAATAACAAATCAAATTCATCAGGCACGCAATTGCGCATGTCCACTTGCTTGTACCCACACTACTTGCATGCTGAATTAATATCAAAGTAACAAATTTACATTGTCATTATCAAGATAAAGTTCTTTCAGTCACATACTTTTTTACTTTCTAATACAGCCATGTTGACAAGAACCTCTGAGTCACATACTCATCTTTGTTCATTTAGCATTTGCTCTTCCTGTCTATTAATCTTTTGTTTACTTCAAAGGCTCCCTGTAACTCATGTTCCTTTACCACAATAAGGCCTTTGTCTTTAAGCTCCAAAAAAGGGGGATTGTTTTTGTTTTTGTGGCTATAGAGTTGCTGTCATTGTCTGTTGGAGATTGACAAGAACTTAGCATAGTTGTAGAGGCTCAAGTTGTAGTCATTATTTACAGCTCTTCTATAGTAAACATATTTCACGTGAGCATGCATGCTACTGTACACTTACTTTATTAAATGCATACATGTATATTTAGACATATCAAAACATAATATTGACACGTAATATAAAAATATGACACCTTTGATGGGTACATTACAAAATGTACTTCTCTCTACTTGCCCCATTCAATATCTTTCCAATCACAAGTCTTGATGGTAGGAAGAAGAAAAGGATCACCATGAACATTAATGTTATCACTGTAACAATGATTACAATGAAGTCCTTCATTCTTTCAGTTTTTTCTTCTCAGTGTAACAATTGCTACAATGAAACTAGTCCTTCATTCTTTCAGTTTTTTCTTCTATTTCTTTTTTTTAAATGACACACAAACCTTGTTCTTATAAAAACGTGTACAATGTAATATTAAGTGACATTTTTTTATGAAAGTCTCATCCTTCAATCAATCCATTTGCCAACTAATATTTTGTTTACTCAATCTGCCTTCTTGTGTTCATTAATGACCTGTCATTGTGTTCTGATAAAAATTTATCAATAACCACTAACCACTCTTATTTTTATCTAAATATCTTAATTACTTAATTATCCTTCCCATTCATTGAGGAGTAGAAAAAGTTTGAACACAAAGAAGTAGCACAAGAACAAGCTCTAAATCTTTTATGCACATTTTTGATTTTGTTGTGTGATCTAAATGTTGGCAAGTATTTTTATGGCCCTTGAATTTTTAGTTGGAAATTGCTTATGGTTGATGGTGGTGCATAAGCAAATTGATGAAGCTTTTCACTAGCTCAGTTCCTTAATGCATTTATATTTTTTACTATTCCTTTGTCTACAATTTTATGAGAAAATTTTCATTTTTTGGAATAATTAGACCTTGTGTACCCTGATAAACTTCTCTTACACATAAATCTTTATTAGTGTACCCTGATTTGTCATGACCTACATGAACTCATTTGTCCTCATAATAGCAGTAGTTTTTTCCTAAGCCTTTGTCCTCATACCGTAATAAATGCTCTTATGGACAACACTGAGTGTATTAAAAGGACCTGGACATGCTTATGTTTTGTTAATAGCTGGATACTTAATTAAGAGTCATTAATGGAATTAATTTTCTGTAGGCTCAACCTCACTAAATTTATTAAAATCAAAGAATTATAAAACATTTTCTATCATTTCGGACTAAAATTTTAGCAAAAAACTTAGGCAGCAAAATAAATGTGATATAGCTGACAATAGTCACACTTAAAACTGTGACTCCATCCACTTACCAGAAATTACATATACATTAGACACAGAGCTGTCATTATCTTCTTCTGCAGTATTAAATGCCTCATAAGCTTTGAATTAGATTTGCAGTCTATTAGGTGTGGCCAGTTATTGATTTTATGTGGCTACATAACCATGTGCCATAACATATAAGTACTGAAGAATTAATTTTTAAAATTTAAAATTAAATTTATTACCTGAAATAATTGAGTCTTGAATCAATCTTCATTAATCAAAGCGGAGAAGCTGCAATTTTCAATTGCTAGCCATGGATTTTACAGAGTGATCTTGTGCAATTTCAGAAATCTGAGAGCAAGTGAGAGAAAAGGAGATGGTATTAACAAAATTTCACATGTAAACCATGTTGTGCATCAATGACAGTAGTATAACTTATGCATGATGTACTTCTTTCAAATCTTCTTTCATAATCAATGATTAAAGTAAAAAGTTATTAATTTTATTCAATAAAAACAATAGTACAAATGGACCTACTTTGAATTCTTTCAAAACTTCATCTAGTTTTTTGTTTACTGTGTCTCTTCTAGGGGTTCTTATAAGCTTTTCTGTGAGCTTTTCTATTAATTCCTTTTGACCAGTACATCTAAAAAGATAATACAAGAGATGATAGGAGAGAGTAAAGAGAGAGATGATGCAGCATGCAGGAGAGAGGCATTAATTCAATTTTGAGAAAATGTTCATTTTCGGAATAAATAGACCTGATTGTGCCCTGAATATCTAAAGGGACCAGTTTGGGTTTTTCTTGAAATCTTAGTGGGATTAGTTCAGTATGATTTTCCATGCTATGTGATACACTTCTGTTAGTTACTATTATTGTATATATCCTGATTTATCATGACCTACATAAAGTCATTTGACCTCACAGCAGCAGTAATTTTTCCTAAGCCTTTGTCCTCATACCATAATAAATGCTCTTATAGACAACACTTAGTGTATTAAAAGGACCTGGACATGCTAATGAATGAATTTTCTGTAGGCTCAACGTCACTAAATTTATTAATATCAAACAATTATGAAACTGTATTATTTTATTTTAACTAAAATTATGCAAAAACTGGAGGCCGCAAAATATATCAGATATAGCTGACAATAGTAACACTTGAAACTGTGACTCCATCCACCTACCAGAAAATTACATATTAATTAGATATAGAGTTATCATTATCTTCTTCTGCAGCATAAAAACCCTCTTCATCTTTGGGTACTACTTCTTCATCTCCTAGTATTCAAGACAGATATCTTACCATACAACTGGGCCATTACCAATCATTATAAGCGCGCAATAGAAACTCACCAATCTCAATAATCTTAGCAGAATAAAAATTTTATCTTGATTTCACTTTGTAGACCTCTGCTACAACTACCTCAGAGTCATTAATGATGGAGCTTCTCTTCACTATGGCCACAGAATTGTCCTCATCAAAATGATCAAGTATTAGTTGAGCTATACGCAAGATATTTATGTCACCGTCCAAAATTTAAAAATTAAGTTACTCACGTTTGTCTTTAGTCTTATTCAACAAGTATCTTAACATAGTGAATCAGTTCTGTTCTTTTCTTTGTCCTTTTAAGTTTTTCTCTGCTGTAGCACCTATAACACGTAGACGGTTCCGTAATCACCAAAAACCATGCATGTTTTGTTAAATATGACGACTTTTGTTTGTGGAAAGCCTGTACTTCATCTTGGTATATCATCTCCCATAAAACATTTCTCAAAAGAATATTGTTTATGTGCACAGTCTGCGTTCCTTGTAACAATGCATCTTAAATTTATTTCCAGAGCGTATCGTAATCGTTTGTTATTGTAAAAACATCAACTTTTTTGTCTTCTACTGTATTAGTCAGTGGATCTGTGCATGCACAGTGTATGCTTTAGAAGTAGACAAAAATCCAGAAAAAGGTATACCATTATTGAATTACTTTACAAGGCATGGCTTCACCTAATCTCATCTTGTGTGGTGCTTGAAGAGAATGGACAAGGTTATGCCTCATTCAACTAAGTGTACTGCACATATAGCTGCTACACCTCTTTTCTGTTCCATTGTCCCTTCCAGGAGCTCATTTTGCTTACTGCTCATGCACTGGTGCACTAAAATGAATGGACAACAACCATGCATGCACGTCACCGATGGACAACCGACTTCAAAGGAGGTGTACAGTTACCATACATTACTATTATTAATTTAGCTGTAACCACTTAGCATGTGTGACATCGTTAGTCCAGCTCTAATAGATATTATATGAGAGAGAGACCAAAGTTAATGGTATACAACCAGAAAAAGTCATGCTCTCTCTTCTTATACTAGCTATTGCCTGTCTCCCTCAGTTTATCAGTAGTTCTAATCTTGCTCTTACATTTGATGCTGCTAACAGTATACCTGTACTGCAGCCTGTACTACCTGCAGTGATACCAGTAATACTGTTAATACCTCTGACAAGAGTGATGGACTTTTGAATGAACTACTTAACACTACTAGGAACAATAGTCAAGATATTCAAGAAATAAAACAGAAAATAGATGGTATCATTTCTTCTCTCTCTCATATCAAAGAGACTGCTACCTCTAATGCTGGAGCTATCAATGATATACTGCTACTAGTGGAAGACCTTATCATGTTACACAATGACTCATCTTCCTTCTCCTATCCCTACTTCTTGTCAAGAGATTAAGAACAAACAACCAAACAGTCCTTCAGGTGTATATCTACTGGCAACTGCTACTAATGGAACCCAATATGTTTACTGTAATATGGATTTGGCTGTGTGGGATGGACAAGACTAGCATATCTGGATATGACTGATGCTACAGTGAATTGTCCTTCTGGGTTTAGACTGTACCAGTCAGGAGGAGTTAGAGCTTGTGGTAGACCTGTAACGAGCAGTGGTAGCTGTGTATCAGTTCAGTTTCGATCTAATGGTATCAGTTACTCTCAAGTATGTGGTAGAGTTGTGGGATATCAATGGGGGTCACCTGATGCAGCTAATGCTTGTAAGTCACAATGATATTAATTCTTATCATGCTGATGAAGTTAGTGTCACTCATAGATCTCCTCGTCAACATGGCTGGTCATTATGAAGCTATTTATCATTATGTCTTTGTTTATGTAGATCTTAATGGCACATTCTACTTGTATACCTTTTTTGAATATAATTATGTAGATTCAGTTTATGCATTCATGCAGTTTTTGCTATGACAAAAGCATTGGGTTTTGGTTGTTGTGATTTTGAAGTACTTTTCAATGATCATAATGCTAGCAGTTGGCCCATCACACTGACACGATGTTATTATGTATCCCATTGTCTGCACTATGACATTTTTATTTGACGTCTCTTTATTTGATTCCATTATTGCTACATATTTTTCAGTGCAATGAAATATACTGAATCGTCACCTTTGCTTCCCTTTGTACCTTGTTGGTCTACATTTGATGTTGCTATATTTCAGATGTGCTATTGTTTAATCCAGTTATAAGCTTGTTTACCGCACTTTTAACTTTGATCCAGTTTTACAACTTTAATGTTTTTTGTTTCCATTATTACCACATATCTTTCAGTACAATTGAATATGCAAAATTGTCACTTTTCCTTCTTTCTCTAACACTGCATTTTTACTTTTTCAATATTACCTATCGACTGTAATAAGCACTTATACGTCATGAAACTCAAGTGAGATGGAAATCTTAAGTGCAATAATCAAATAATCAATTAACAAATAAATAATTCAATTAAATCTGTTGCTTGATGTTACCTCTAATGCATAGTAACTTGGGTCATTGCATGAAAGAGTCAGGGAATAAGGTTCTCCTGTGTATTATTAACATTACTATCCTCTTGAGAATAATTGTCGATAATTATTCATAGCATAAAAATGCATGTATGCATTTGTACATATATGTGGATTTTATGTATATTTGTCTCACCTTTGTTCAAATAAGTGATTGTGTTTGTATCATCTTTAGGAGCAGGGGCTGTTTCAGCTGATAGCTCACATTTTATACTAAACGATAATAAGAAACAATGAGATATTTAAAAAAAATAGTCACCTTTGCTTTCCTTTGTAATATGTTGGTTTACTTTTGTTGCTGCACTTTTTGTACGCTAACTTTTTCAGGTTTCTTGTATTAGAGGAGCTTCTAAATACCATGTATTATTCAAATATCACACCATTAGCTTTCAACATTATACTTTGACACACATAGAGGTATTATTATCTAGAACATATCCAAGAGAAAAATTTTGGATATTTATTTGGTGTCTGTGTCTGGGATGTTGTTAGGCCATGCCCAATGGCACACCTTCCCACCATTACTAGTAGGCAGGGGCAAAGGCACCCCTTACCATTGGCATAGATAATTATCAATAATTGGTCCAAAGGGGATTCTGCAAGATGTCTGTGATTTCCTTACCTAAGATTTCAAGTTAGTGAGGTAAGTGGTTATAATCACAGGTTTAGGTGAGGTTAACTTGCCTTCCTTTATAAAGAGTTCTCTCAGCACTAGGGTTGCTCTAACTGGCATTTCTCATGCTTGCAGTATCTATTATTGTATTTTTACAGGGCTTCTTTACAGAGGATAAGGAGGGGTTTTTCTGGGCTTGAAGGTTTAGGAGCTCCCCTTCCCCCCAAGTATTATATCCAGTTTTTGGTTGGAGTCCTAACATTAGGAACAACAATTGAAGGATCAACTAGAGTATCTGGCACTCCCAGAATACGGACTCAATGGACACGGAAAGTATATGGAATTGAGTGGGCGGGATGTACTGAGTGGGTTTGGTCATGAAATAATCAGAATTAAATAGTTTTTAAGCCTGTTGCTCTCAATGTGGAAGGCTCAGTTCAAGTCCTGACCTAGGTGTTCTAAGTCATAATTTTTTGTGGTGTGACCACATCTGCATTTTGCTCAACATTACCTTTGGTAAGGCAGACTATCATTACGTTAGTGACATCTCAGCATTTATAATAATTGAATAAATTTAAATCATGCTAACAATAACCATTAAAATCTATAGGAAATCAATTCAATCTTTGCGTGTACATGTGTGTTACAATACTTACAAGAAATTCCATTATCTAACTCCTAATAATTCAATATTTCATGCATCAGTGTTCTGTGAAATCATTAAGTCATACTGGATACTGTTTGAGATGTGAAGCATTATATTGTCCCATGTTTTTCTTTCGGTTTTTCCAAACTTCTCTCGCCACAAATTAGTCCAAATAGCTATGTATCTGGTAGGAGTGACATCCTCTCATCCATTTTAACTTGACTTTAGTTCTATTCCAATGTGACTCAATATTTGTGTATGCTCACTGTCTTCTGTTACTTTAATATCTTCATCTTCAACCCCCTTCAAACTGCTGATTTTACATGGAGGTTGACTGATGTTTCTATTTGCATCTTTTGATTACTTTATAATGTCTTCCATAAATGTTGTAAACAACAATTGATTTTAACAAGATTGTTTATGATGCCACAAAACAACTTGGATTTCAACATAGTACTGATCAGAGTCCACTCTAAGCTATTGGAGGACCCATTCTGAACTTCCCACAGGCTGTGATGCTCCGCAAGCCAGGCAAGAGTGAGAGAATTTGCATGCCTCCTGGGATAGCCTGCATTCTCCTTTGTTAAAATGCCTGCAGGCTTCTTGAGTTCTGGCCTTTTTTGCAAGGCTATCTGCAGGTTGAGTAGAGCTCCCTGCTCTAGCCAGACCAGCCTGGAGAGCGCAGGAGCTCAGGACATGGTCTACCCCATTACAAAGTTGGCATGACACTTTGGCATTGCCACCAGAGAACACTGTGGAGGCAAGGAGGGAGGGGGAGAGCTCGTACTAGGGCAGTTGCGAGCCTGCAGCTCTCTGTTGTCTAAATAGTCAGTCATAAGACTACCAGCCCCTCCCTTCATGTCTTTGAGCTAGGTGGATTATTGTTTGGCCATAAGCAACGAGCTCCTTCGCTGTCCTGTCTGGGGTCATCTGTCCATCTGTCCATTCATTCAGTTATGTTCCTTCCATGCAAGCAGTCTTGTATGTATCTAAGTAAAAAACCCTTTAAAATGTTAGGTGTTTTTTATTGTCTTGTTCCTCACTGTTTTGTCTCTGTAGATCTGCAACATAAGCCATTTCAAATAGCCAATTCATAAATTTAGCTTTATGACAATGTTTGCTGTTTTCTGAATTAGTTGTTCTGCGGCAATCTAAACTTTAGGTGGTGTTTTGTTGACAACTTTTGGCATCTTAAGTGCTTCAATATATTCAATCCATAAATTGGAAGTATAAGCTGTTGCTGAGCTGTTTTTTATAAGTGTTTTAGATTTGCCTATTGCACTAAGACATTCTACTTTGAAGATAAAGGAATTTCAAGGCAAATAAAATTTTCTGGCAAATGACCTTAAAAAAACAAGAAGTTTAGTAAAATTGATTTTTAAAAGGCAATTTTTGAAGTAATTAAAATTGGCAATCATTTATTCATCTGTCCATCTATCCATTTAGCTAGCTAATAATAGTAGCCCTGTATGTATGTATCTATGCAAGAAACCCTCAACAGTACAGTAATGAAACTCAGTTCTTCATGTATTTTTGATAACACAATCTCTTAATAAAGTTGGATACCATAAGCTAATGCACTTTAATAAATGAATCATTAATGGAATTTAGTGCTGTTAGCATGGGCGTAGGCAGACTAGGAAAGAAGGTCGAGCAAGGAGAAAATGGTGGGCGCGTGAAGCGTGCCAAAATTTTGGCCACACCCTTTTTTCCGCCCGAAATATGGAGATTTCTCACTATCTAACATGCATCATGCATGCAATTATTATTGTTTTATCGTAATCAGGTAGAAGAAATTTTTCGTGATATGGTGGCTTTGAAAAAGCTAGTTAACAAAAAATAAGGGGGAAAATCGACTCTGAGGATGTGGAAAATGATCACTGGAGTTCTTGTGAGAGACAGCACACTTGATGACTACCTTGTTTAAGCAGTCTCAGAGCTTGGAAGACAAATCTCTTTCTATATGTAAATGATATAGGTGCAAACAGTATGGAAGATTGACGTTTGCCAGCCATTTCAATAATTAACTTGGGCGTCACTAATATTTAACTTGATATCATAATTCATAACTTAAATAAAATGGCTGCTGCTAGAGCTCTGGCTCTCTCAGTTTCTTCCTCACTCCTCAGGCTAAGTGACACTCACAGACTGACAGTATAGTTCCAGTGTCCAATTACACCTGTGTAATGATAGTCTGACAGTCTTACACACAGTGACACACTCAGTCTTGTCTTGCCCAACCACCTTGCCCAAGCTTCTGCCCTTGCCCACAGGTCAGCTCACAGAGTCAGGTCGGGCATTGCCCCTATATGCCCGACCCTGCCTACGCCTATGGCTGTTAGGCCTAAGTTTTATATCTCAATTCCTTTAAAACACTTCTGAAAAATGGCAGCATTCATGTCCAAAGCATTTTAGGACTATCTTTCTAGAGACTTATTACTTTTGCAACTGCATTGTATGCAGTGATGCATCATCCTACAATTACCGGTATTCGCAATTTACCTTGTCAGTGACTTAAGTTTGATCTAGTTTAAGATTCCTTTGATTTTACAGAAGACCTTTTACTGTACTCCCAAGGTATGGCAAATTACTATATCGTAATGGTATATGTCCTTTGACTTTCTGTCCTTTTTAAAAACCACTTCAACTTGTACCACGTGACAATGGTTCACAGGTCACTGTTAGAAATATCTAGATGCTTTTCTTTTGAGCTTGTCAGTTCTATTTGTTGACAGGCAAAGTGCCTCTGGTTAATTTTGCTGCAATAATTTTTCACTGTCTTCTGTTATATTAATATCTTTCTCTTCAACCTCCTTCAAACTGCAGATTTTACTTGATTGATGCATGTTTTGATTACTTGGAATGTCTTCAATAAATTGAGTAAAAAACAATTGATAACATGATCCTTTCTGATGCCATGGAACAACTTATCCATCTGTACATTTAGCCAATTATTATTCGTTCAATGTGCAGGCCTCTATGATTTTATGCAAGGAATCCTCAAAAGTGTGAAGAGTTTCTTACTGTTTTGTTTTTATCAATGTGCAATATGAGGCATTTTAAAAAGCCTATTTTTGCCAATTATTATTTCATGCCATTCTCAACAATAATAGATTAACAATTTTAGCCTTTTCTAGTCTTGTAAAAATACAAATGCATTGCAACTGATGATTGCTATGATAGCTTACTTATATCTTCATGAAACTTGCAATAGACTGCCATTCGGCCACAATGTTTTACTGTGTACAGATCAATTAATAGCAAGTTGTTGAGCAAGTGATATAAATCTTGTGTTACCATACAGTACGTCTCTTTTTACTTGAGGAACAAATACCCTATTGAAAAAGGTTTCCTTGAATGTATAGTACAAAATGTTTGTTTATGTTGGTTGTTGACTTTGGAGTACAAGCTGTGTCTGCAAAGGGCAGCACATAATGTATAGTGACTCTAAAGCCTCATGTTATGATTATTCTTTATTGTTATCCAAGCTTTGTAAAGCTGAATCAATTTACATCTTTTCCTGTTTCAAAGCTCTTTAATTGGCCAAGAGTTAAGTGTGTTGTGTGTGACGGCAAATTGAATATAAGATTGTTTTCCCTTTGCTGCCATTCTGATTGTTTTCGTACAGTAGTGGCTAGAATGCCCTTCTATAAGCGACATGAGTGGCCAAACAAGAGGCACGTATTATTTGTTTAATCATGTATTTAAAAACTCACACTCCATCAATGTTTTGTAACTCAGGGACTGATAAATCTTTAAAAGTAGAGAGAAATACAAAACTTGGAAAGTGTCTATTTAATCCCTCCAATTTTGCAGTATAAAGTAGCCACACAAAACAAATCAGATATTACCGGCATCAATTACCTAATTAAGTTTACCACCATTGAAAGGCTGAATTTAATTTTTTATCCTCAGTTGTCAGTCCAACCTTTATTGTTCAGTCCATTATTTGTTCAAGGTTTTTCCCATTGGACATCTTGCCTTGCTGTCAAATGTTACCATTTTCTGAGATGCAGTTGCCAGAAGTACTGACATAGGCAACAATTGAGATTTATCACCTGACATAATTCTGAATTAATTTTTGTACCACCCTTGTGAATAGTTTTTGGAAATATTTTTATTGTCTGAGGCTAACACAATAGTGAAATGAGAATTAAGAGAGTAATAATGAAAAAATGAAAAAATAAATATGTTTGATAGAATTATTTAGGATAGAGTGAAGTGAGCATCGGAGATGGCTCTACAGAAAGTCATTCAAATCAAACAATTTTATTTTAGAGCTGGACCCATGTAAGCATTTTATTGCTGACTTGAATATTACAAATGAATACCGCCATTAAATTAAATTGATGGTAGCGCTATAAGGTCTCTGGAATTTCTCCTAATGTAACATTGCAAGGCACTTAATAAACAGTGTCACTAATGTCTTTCCTTGGAAAGTTTTTTCCAAATCAGTCATAAACCCTTGAGGAACAACCTCTATGTTGTAATTCCATTTACATAAAAGGAAAAATAACAAGCAGTGTATCTAGCTAATTCATTAATTGACACTGGTGGACTCAGCATAAGACTTCATTACAGATATTAAATCCATCTAGGTGACAATCAACACATAACTATTTATGCTGCATTATAAACCTGAGTTTATAGTGTTGATACAGGACCAAATTCCCAAGAAGTGGAGAAGATCAACGGTGAAAACATCCATGCTCTACCTTTCTAATTCTCTGCTCATACTTTCTTTTCTTGAAGGACTCGTATGGCATTATTCATATAGATTGCCTAAGAGATTTGGACTGATAGTATTGAAGTCAATACTGACATCAAAAAATCCTTTGATACCTATTACCCAAAAGAACTTTTAACAGAATGTCTTAACGAGCCCCGGAGATACCTTCTCTACAGTGTCGGCAAATAAAATTATGCTTCTTCCCTGTGTACTAGTGGTTGCTCCTTTATAGGCTAAGCTACCCAAAGCTGTATAGCCAGCGGTTAAAAATACATTTTATTGTCTTCACTATGTTTACCCGACTGTCCAGACCTATCATCAGTGCATGCTGTTCAAAGTAATGGTGTGTGTGCATTGTAAAACTACAAATTATGGACTCTATGTTCACTAGTGGTAATTGTGATTGATCTCTAAACAGTCAGACAGTTTGTTCTTTAATCTTTAAACAGTCTGATAATGACATAATGCATGTGTATGCATTATAAAAGTATAAATTTATGTACTATTATGTTCACTCATGGTAATAATGATGTTTAGATCAAAGCTGGAGAGATTCCCCTGATAAGGGTTACAAAAAGGTTTTCTACAACATCCAGCAGACATCCTATAGCAGCAATTAAGCTCACAAATCCCAAACATCATACATGTCACACATATAAGAATTAACTATGCATTAATTAATGATACATAATACTGTACTGAGTCTACATGTATGTGATAGTACATGAGAGAAATAGTGACTATATATATATATATATATAAAGTCTATGAGTCTCTTTGGTCTTTGTTCCCTCCTTTATTTCCCATGCCTCCTTTCACAGTGCAAAAGTGTGGGTGTTTGCCTCCACACTCCATAAATGGTGCCAGAACTGGCAGTTCCCTCTCCTGTCACACATTTTCTTTTTGTTGAACTGAAAGCAATAGCTGCAATTTGTCACAGGCCCGGCCCCTCATGCTGTCGTAACCTTTTCTTGGCACTGGGCTCTCCTTGCTTCAGGCACTCGCATGTTTGGCCAATGGCCAAATTTTGCCAAAAATGAAAAGGAGGAAATTCTTCACTTTTATGCATACTTGTACTTATGTTGTGCAGAAAGTTTCAGCTGATCCTTATCAACTTTTGGATTTTGACATAAATTTTAAGTTTTAAAAAAGTTGGGTCAAAGTCCCTGTACTATTTATTATGGTACAGGGCGATTAGCCAAATTTTGCGAAAATGAAAAAGAAAACAATTCTCCTTTTTGTAATTTTTCTGGATACATATACTTGTTCTTATGTTGTGTAGAAAGGTCAGGTTCATTGCAATAAAAATTGGATTTATTATGAATTTTTAAAATTGTTCCAAAATTGGACAACAGTTTTGTGGATATTTTGTCAAATGTAGCATTAAGAAAATCCTCCATTTTTTAGTACATAAAGCTAATGTACCGTATAGCGGGTAATTTTGGAGGGACTAAAATTTGGTGATTTGCTAAATTTTGGTGATTGGTGGATTTTTAATTTGGTGAATTTGTGGACTAGCCACGTGGTGTATAATGGCTCAAAATGGTGGATTTTTAATTTGGCGAATGGCTATCAAAACGCCAAATTCGCCAAATTTAATCTCCAAACGTTCCCACTATACAATATTCTTTTCTCTCATTCTTCCCCTCATAGATAATGAATTCATTACTGATGAGTATTTGAGGGGGTACATGGTTTCCTGGTGATGTTGCTGTTGATGTCTGTTTTATTTGAATTAACTGACGATAAGTCATTATACCTAGCACCTAATGAACCATACACACATACATCGATCAAGGTATTTAATAACAATGTAATGGTAAATTAATTATAATTGTCTATTATGTAATTTTTGAGTGCTTAATTTTGACTAACTGTCAAATGCCATATCAAACCATTTTCAGTGATTTGCAGTATGTACATGCTCAAATACAAATACTATATACCGTAATTTGCCAATTTTTTACAATTTTGCAAATTCTGGATTCTGGAACAGAATTGCCCACTGTCATAATACTGTCCTCCCTCTACTTTTTTATTCTTCTGTCCCACTTTATCTTTTTCCCTTCTTTCTCTCTCTCTTCTCCCCTTACAGATGTCATAGAGTGTAGGTTTTGTGGTGATAATGTAATTAAAGCTGGCCTTACTCCAAAGTTGAATAATATAAAATGCTTTAAATAACATATTGAAAGAGACCTCCTTGTCAATTTGTGCTAATCCAATATCAGATGGTGATGCTTATATCACTGATTTTGATATTGATGCTGATTTATGTGTCAATGAAAACTACATTAAAGCGGAGGCTTTAACAACTGCTGACAGGTCAAGCTATGTCAAAATAATAACAAAACAATATTATCATCATCATCATTGCCTTTCATTACCACTAATATTAGGAGGAAAGACACTTGACCCTGTCTATTATTTTTTAAAATACTCTAATCCAGTTATTGGTACCAAGATGATGTTGACCAATGCACCAGTGAAGACAATAGGAAGGAGAACTTGATTAGTAGCAGGGCCTATTGAAGATGAAGGGTTGGTTGCTGATAGGGAAAAAAGAAGATTGTGTCGGTTAAGAATGAAATGAAGTATAACTGTATGTATGGTACTGATCCAGGTTTATGTTTGGACACTATAGATCTGTATGAAGAAGAAATTTTCTTGTTTCTATAATAGGCTACTTAATTGTGTTAAGTACAGGTATGAGATTAACTAATTTTTTGTCATGTATATTATGTATGAAGTTGTGACTGAATGGCAACAACTGAACAAAGAGCAGCTTACTTTTATTATCTTCTCTTTTCTTAGTCGCCAATTTGTATTTGTAATTATACTAAAATTTGTTATTTTTCATTTATTTATAATGGATCAACTCAGTTCCTGATATCAGACTATTATAGCCCATAATTTTTTTAAAAATTGCCAAATTTTTAATACTCTTTTATACTTATATTATGTATAAACTCTGAGCTAGCCATTTCTCACATTTTTGAATTACGACCATAATTGTTAAAATCAAAATGTTTGAAAAATACTTCATACTAGATATAGACTACATGTATAGCTCATGCCAGCAGTACATTAAAATTATACTTGGCAGCAGTTATCTAATAGTAAAGTACCAGTAAATGCAAGTACAAGTTTGCAATTGTTGTTTACCTGTTGGAGAAACCATCAAACTGTATTTTGATAAAGAGAGAGAGTCAAAAGCGAGCGGTCAAAAGGAATTAAGGAGGAGAAAAGCATAAAAAGACTGAGCTGTTTGCGGTTTAGATGCCTTCTCTTCTGAAGCTCTGATGTTACTGCCTGACTTGCTGTCTATTACAGCTTTGAATGAGTAAGCTAAGGAATGGTGGCCATTATTATAGCTGGTTTACTGGAGGCAGCTTGACACTTGCTATCCATTGAAAACATGACATCTTCTACTCATTGTACTCAAAATATTTTTCACTAAATTGTAAAAAGTTACGTTATCCCTGATTGAAGTGAGTAAAATGTGTACTGGAACTGTTATTGAATTATAATTATTCATGGATCAATGACACTAAGCTATGAGAAGTGTTTGTAGACTATAATGTAATTAGCCATATTTCATCACGTGGGACTATAGCTCTAGTGTGATCACGATCACATGATCACAAATGCGGTTGATTATTTTTTGTTTATGAACCCGGCCATTACCGTCTCATGGCTAAAGTCCAAATAGCACCAGACCGTACAGTCTATACAGACAGTCAGTTGCAAAGTACATCTATTAATCTGTTTTAGTCCTACATTAACTGTGAAATTATTTTTAGTTTATGACCTTGCTGAGGTACTTGATTTGCTCAAGAGACATAGTTATTCCGGAGTTAGTTTTTATAATCTTGGCCTTCGTCTTGGTCTGTCTCCTGTTACACTGAATGTTATTACAATCAATAATAAAGAAAATATTGATGGTTGCCTGCAGGAGTGTCTTAAAGCTTGGTTGAGAGTTGATGATATAGTGAAGAAAGATGGTCGTACAATCTCTTCATTGGTAATAGCTTTGAGAAATATAGGAGAGAATACAGTAGCTGATGGAATAGATGCAGAGAGTGAGTTTTATTAATAGAAATGAGCAAACTCATTTTCAGAGGTGTAGCCGCATAGATATGATTATGATAGGGGGCCTGGAAATATTTGTGATGGCTGGTTTAATTATAATAGAGGATATGCGTGCTAAGTATATTCATAGCTTTTAAGTACCGTATATCCAACCCACACAGTAAATTGGTTGCCATGTTGGACATCAAGTTCATTAAGATTTCAATGGGGAAAACACATTTTCTTGCCTTGCTACCTTCTTGAGGCCTTTTTTGGAAGCTTAGAAAGCATCCTGAGGATCTAATGGGGTCTAGTAGTCACCTGAAAGATTGCTATCAAGAAATACAAAGCGGTTTCCTGGTACCAAGCATTTTTCTATCATTTCTCCATTGCTGCCAATGGAAAGTTGACATCCAACGAACTAATTTTTTTCTTGAAAGTTATTACGGTATGCAATGAATACATTTATTTTGCAATGAATATACTTAGCATGCATATCCTCTATTATTAGGCAGTATCATGCAGGGTTTTGCTAGACCATTTTCTGGTGTTGCAAGCAGAGATGCATCATGCACCACCAAAACACTTTATTGAAATTTTTGTGTGTACCACCCATTATATATTTAATGTATGCCACTCACTGACTTAACAATTATTATTATTATTGCTAATTTTAATAAAAATCATTTGCCACGAGTTGCACCACCTCTAAAAAAATCCTATGGATATAGTATGTATTCATTAATTTAATTGGGACCACTCCTCAGTTGTACTACTGCTCATTTGATTTATTTATTTCTAGAACATCCTGCTTGTAAAATTCTTGCTCAACATATCTCAAACCAGTCTCTTATAGATGCATTACCTCAGTTGGTTATATTTTTGTGTGTAACAAATCTTATAAAAGAGATGATTCTCCCAGCCAAAGAACAAGGGAAAGCACTACTTATTCAAATACAAGAAGCTGTTTGTATTGATCATCAAAAGCTTCAAGTATTTGCTGAAATTTTATGTAAAATCACAACCACTGTGAAAATTGGAAATACTATTATGAAACAATACAGTAAGTTGATCTATTATAACATTGACCTGTTGTTATTGTTTTATAGGGGAAGCTTATTTCATTGGTGACAATAAGAATGGTAAGAATTAATTTATCTGTAAACTTAAGGGTTGAAGATTTTTCTTCCTAAGAGCATGACTTCAGCATTTAAATTGATGCGATTGAAATTGGGGCAAACATTCTTCAATGTGGGATCAATCATGATGAGCAACCCTCACTCTCCATCCCTTGATAATATCAAGCATGTATTGAGTGCATATGATGAAACAATAAGGACACAAGTAGCTCAGTGTCAAAATATCCGTGATGTTTTAGAATTAATTTTTGAGAGTTGTCCACTTGATGACATGAGCATGCTGGTTTATTTTGTTGATACATTTAATATAGATGAGGCTAAGCCAGTTATTGAGGAATATAAGAATGCAATTGAAGAGTTTCGGAAAAGACAACTCAGCCAGTTTTTGAAAGAACAGTTTTTGAATGCTTCACCACTCGAGTGTGAAACGATTACCATTGTTGTTGTTGAAGATGCTACTGAATCCATAATTCTTGATGTTGCAAAACTGTCATCAGCTATATTTGAAGATTTCGCATTGCAACATCTCAGATTTAATGTCATTAGAGATGGCATCGATACCACCAATACTGTTGATAAGACTTCACAAACTAGAGATAAAAATGATGCCATACTTACTGCTAAACTATCAGGTAATTCATTTTTTAACAACATGCATTGTTTTATTGAGTATATATATATGAACGAAAGAATCAGTGAATCAATCTTTCCAGGAGGAAGGTGAGAGCAATAAAAAACAATGGGATCAAGAAAAAGAATATTATGAAACAGAGAAGCAATTTTATAAGCAGGTTATAAAGAAATGTGAAGAAGAAATAGCGGCACTTACTCAACAACATGAAGAAGTCACCAGTCTCTTAGAGCAGACTCAGATCAAAGCAGATGAATTACAATTAGGTTATATGGTGTGATTAACAGTCATTGATTGATATTTTAACTATTTTTGTATTATAGAATATGTATTTACTCAAGATTACATTAATAAACTTGAGAAAGAGGTGCTAGAATTTTCTAGTTTGATGAAACAGAAAGCTGTATTAGAGAAAGCAGAATTACAAACAAAGATTGATTCTCTTCAACAAAAATTAGAGCTATACCTAGTCCAAGATAACAAGGATGTATCAGTTCAGTGTGATTACTCTGTCCCTCAGTCAGGTATGTGTGTATATGCATTACATGTACATGTATATAGTCATGTTTTAATATTGGAGTTGTATACCTTTTTTAGAATTACAGAGTGAACCACAAATAAAAACGCTTGAAAGTGAAAATGAAACATTTCAAAGTACATGCTTATTAATTTTATTAATAATTAATCATTTTATAATTTAATTATTATAGAACAAAGGAATGCATTGTTACATGAGAATGAAAAGTTAAAGTCTTTACTTAAAGTGAAAAATGGTAATTGTTTTCAATTACTGCAGCATCTATTTGTAATTGATAGCATTACTGCAGCTAAAAGATACGTCTGAGATATTGCAAGAAAAGGAGAATGTACATGCATGTACTTTTATCAAGAAAGGTTAGTTCAGCAACTCCATATCAACTGCATGTCTGTTTTGATAAACTGTTGTTATTGTGTTATAGAATAGAGCTGGGCAATAGTTTCGAATATATTCACTATCGCGATAGTATAGAAGCTATTGTGATGTGATAGTAGTGTTTAAGCTATCGTGATAGTGGATCTAGCAGCCAGTCTAGGCATGCTCTGTGCTATAACCACATTTTTAGCCATTAAGTGTTATAGTCATGGCAATGGTAGCAATTTAAGAGTGATATTTGGTAGAGCTTTATACAAGGGTTCAGTGAAGCAGGCCATGTTGTAAATAAACAATGATTATGCTTACTAATTAAACAACACATCAAGCAAGAATACGTACATAACAATATGCTACATTTATTGCATTGTTGTGTTGTATCATTTTAATTTTAAATTAATAAACTAAACACATAAAAGCTATTATATCGTGATAGTTTCACTATCGGGATAGTAATTGAGGCAAATATTGTGATAGTGATTTTATCACTATCGCCCAGCTCTATTATAGAACAATACTGATAATTTACTAATTTTAGGGTGTAGGTGTTTTACACTATGTATGCTTCATTGCTCATACTGATAAGCTGTACATGTGTGTAATAGCCCATGGAGCAATTTTAAAAATTCTTCAACCATCAAATTTTAATATGAGCCAGCTTAAAATTTCTACGCAACATTAGTACATGTATATGCATCAGAAAAAATTATAAAAGCTGGGTAATCTCTTTTTTCATTTTTGACAAAATACATGTATGGTCAAAAACTTTATACTATAGTACCGGATCTTTGGCCCAATGTTTGTGCAAATTTACAATTTGTGACAAATCCAATTTTAATCAGAACCAGTAAACTTTTTACACAACACAAGTACGTGTATATGTATCATTATATATAAATTGAAAATTATCTTTTACATTTTGGCGAAAAATTCTGTACTAATTTTGACAAAATTATTTGCTCGGTTTTTTGAACAACTTTGAAATTTTTTAAAATCCAATTTAATGAGTTTAAAATTTTTACACAACCTAAGTACATGTAAATGCATCAGAAAATTTTATGCAATTGGACAATTCCCTCCTAATGTTCGTAAAATTTCCTGTTACATCGTATGTGATGCTTCATGATGTTGTTGTTATTTAGTATTACTATTACATGTATAGATAAAATATCTAAATTATCAGTGATACTGGAGCCAGTTGAAGATGACTGGTATTATATTGGACAGTGTCTTGAAGTGAAGGAATCAGTGTTAACTGAAATCAAAGAGATGACACCAGTTGATTCAAGATTAACTTATGTATTGGAGAGCTGGTGTCATGAGGAAAAGAGGACAATAGAAGAACTGGAGGAACCATTGAGAGAAATGGGTAGAGATGATATATTGCAAGGTAACCTGCTACATACAGTATGTATACTAGTTGATTTTATTTGAGTGTATTCACTCTTCTGCAGCTTTGCGTGAATTCGCTAATGCGGAATTGACAGTGAATAATTCTGAAACTCATACTGATGGTATGCTTTTTGTGAAGCTGTGGATTAATTATTGTTTATCATTTTATAGCAAAAGGTTCAAATGAAATTGAGACTCGAACTGAAACTGAAGACAAAGAAATACAAGCAACACAATCAAGTATGCTTATTATTATTATCATCATCATCATTGTTGTTATGATAAAGCTCTTGACAAGGAAATGCAGTTTAATTATCTCGTACCATCACAAGGTTGGTATAATAGTTTTGTGGGTTAATTTTTGCAAATTTTGCATTTCAGGAAAATTGTAAAAAAATTAATAAATATGGCTATACGCAGGGCAACATTGTTGCTTGAAACTTTGTGGTTACTTTGATCTTGTTGCCTCAAGTTGACCACTGCTCAACTTGAGGCAGCAAAGATCAAAGTAACCACAAAGTTTCAAGCAACAATGTTGCTCCGTGTATGATAGCCTTTTATAATGTGCATGTATATCACTTTTCTACAGATAATTTGGAAGGTCTGAGTGAGTCCCAAATAGCAGGGAAGAAGTTGTTCTTAGTTCAAGGAGGCAAACCTCAACTGATGAACTGGGAGGAGTATGGACTGAGGATTAGTGTACCAGAAGATAGTCTATCAGCATCAGAGACTGTAGAAGTATCAGTACTAGCTCTTGTAGGAGGACACTTCAAGTACATATGTACAATTACTGTATACCATATATAGCGCAAAACTTTTGAGGGCTGTAAATTTTGCAGGTTATGTGATTCTTTGAAAACTTACAAAAATAATTTCTCAAAAAATCAAAAGTAATCATTATGGTACAAAATGGCAAAAGGCATAAGTTCACAAAGATTAAATCTGCTTAATAAATTTTTAGGCAAATTCATGATTTTACTTTAAAATTTTGCACTATATGAAAGTGGATTTTTTTGTTATGAAAAACAATCGTTAATTTTGTCTTTATGTGCCAAGTGACAAAAATTTTAAAGTATTATAATTGCTGTCTAACAATTAGAAGCATTAAAATAATGATTGAATATTTTGGATGAAATAACAAAAAATTTACCCAATGAAAATTTTCTGCTGTATAATCATACATGTATGTGTATTTTAATTATTAATTCCATTATAGGTTTCCTGATAATACTAGACTAGTCAGTGCAGTGTATGCAATATCAACCAGTCCACTCCTCAAGTCACTGAGGATAGAAATGCAACACTGTATTGATCTCAGTGATCCTTCTTTATGCAAGTATCTTAAATTTGCTGTTGCTCCAGTTCACACAGCTAGTCTTCCTTACCAGTTTTCTATAATTGAAGGAGGGGAGTTTCCACCATACAAGAGATATGGATATATTGAACGAAGCAAGTTTTGCCAGCTCGCTATTGTTGGAAATGAAGGAGAGAATAATGAGGAGGGTAATGAACAGGAAGATGGAGACTCTGATGAATCAGGGGATGAGGGAGGGAAAGAGAAGAAACAAGCTACAAGAAGAGAAGGAGAAGGAGCAGGAAAACAAGAAGAAGAACCAGGTGGAGTAGGAAGGAGTGAAAGACAGGAGGAAGGGAATAGTTTAAAAGAGCCATTGGCTTGTACTGAAGAATCAGAATTAAGCTCACAGTCTAAAACAAGTGAGTGCATGAATATTGAAATTAATAACAAATTTATTTCATACTTTCGTGTACAGTTGTATTTACTTGTTCGACATCATCTACTCCTGGTTCCACTGGTGTACCTGAAGCTACTGTATATGCTGGACAAGTGTTTTTCGAACAAGAAGAGAGCAGAGATTTGATGACATTTACAGCTGCTAGAGATTTGAATTCCTTGCGTCAGGTAGCTTTAATTTTTCTTCATCAATTTTCATTTTAAAATACTAAATTGTTTTTAGTTTATTAAAAAGGAGTATTCTCATCCAGAAATCGATCAAAGCATTACCTTTAAACTCAAATCACCAAAAAGACATATTAAATTAAAATTTGATGAGCAGCAGGCTAGACCTACAACTGGATGGCAAATTATACCACATTTGGTACCTTGTCAAGTAAATTATTTGGACATTAATTTTACTTTATACCTGGAAACTATTGAGAATCCACCAAAAATTATTTTGTGGACTTAATTTTTGCAAATCAAAAGCATTTTGTTATTTTGTACTGTATTACTTTAGATTTTTCACAGATTTTATTTTTGTGATTCTCAACAAAATTGTGAAACCAGAGTGGCCTTGAAAGTTTCCAGCTATACAGTGTTTTAATTTTTAGATGCTTTTATAATAATAGATCAGAGAACAAGAAATTCTTGGTTTCGGTGACATTAGTACTACAATCCCTCCATCATGCTTAGTATCAATATATGCTGAAAACAGTCCTGATACTGTACCTATACTGCGTTATTCTGTACCATTGGAAGGTGTACAGGAACCAATGGAAATCAATATTAACAGATCGTTAAGAATTAAATCATCAAGTATGACGAAAATAGAAATTTAATTAATTTAATACTTCTTAATAGGTCCCAGTCTTCCTGTATCAGCAGTTCCAGTAGTTGTTACTGATGATACTAATCTTGGATGGTGTGCACAAAATGCACTCAAGAAGCAGCATGACAAACTTAAAAGTCTTCTTTCAAGATCTGAGCCTATTTTTCGTGACATAGCTGGAGCTTGTAAAGCAGCTACAATAATTCATTTTACGGAATACGACAAGATATTTGATGACAAGACTGGCCAGTCATTATTAGAAAGAGCAGATCATTTTATTAACTGTATAATTTCAGTAGTTGATGTGTGTCCTGATCAGCTTGAGGTGTTTCTAAATATTGTAATGAACAAGGGAAACATTGCTTTTGTTAGGGTAGCTGAACTAATCACTCAGTGTTGTAAGTTACTTGAAATTATAATTGGTTTATTAAAAATTATTTTGTATAGTTAATAGCGAAGTTCCTGAGCATGCTTGCATAAAATTGGCCAAGCAATGAAGCTCCTAATTTTTGGAATTCTATTTTGATTTCTGTCCTTGTGTGCTCTCATTTTGTTTGTGACAGTTTTTGGCTAGTCTCACGTAGCTATGCGAGACTAGCTTTAGACTACATTTTATTCAGTATTATAATAATTGATTTTTTGTTTTAATTTTTTGTAACTTTGCATTATTTGACATACAATAAAGTCGCTGCATGCAGCCTTAGCACACTGTGTCAAGTAGATTATCAAGCCTCAAAACTAATCTTTGTTCCTTTTGGAAAGTGAAAGTGCATGGTTACATGACATGCTGTGTGAAACAGTCTGGATCAATGGATTCAATCAGTTGGGTGTGGTTGGAATGCTCAGGCCGTTGCTGAGAAGGAGAGAAAGTCTATGGCTAGAAGATGGCAACCATTAGTGTTACTATAGGTAAAATGATTTAACGTTGTGTGCTTCATTTATTCCATCTATTTTTTACATTACTTTCACAACAAATTGGTGTAACCATTTACTATTATTATTATAGTACATCACTTTACATACTAGGCCATTAGCATCCTAAATTTTAGATTATATAAAATGTATGGGTTTAAATCAAGAAATCAGTCAGACATCTTTCTGAATAGGCAACCAATCACAGCACATAATATTTAGTACATAAAAATACTATTGTGTGCAATTAAGTCTTGTTGTTTTGTAAAAGTTGTAAATCTGTATTATTATACTGATGGCAAAACCACATAAATGCACACAAAACCTATCCAAATATAATGACTGACATCAAAAATACAAATCAAGAATAAAAACGATTATTATTACTAATACTGTTACTAGCATCAGTTAAAACTTCTTATCACGTCCATGAGGTATGGAATAATTAATCTCTGGTCCAATAGACACAATTCCATGAGGATTAATATGTAAATGACTCTCCTATATATATTTATATGCATAAGAATTAATAAGACATTGCTATTACATAATGTACATGGCACACGTAATAGTACATTATAGCCAGAAAATTTTGAGGACAAACGTACAGTTTTTCATCATTGCAAACCTGAAATCTAACATGTCTATATATACTTACAACAAAGGATAAAATGAATTTTTGCCCCACTTTAACAGTGTAGTCCCTGAAATTTCTAGCTAGACAGCAGTTCCACGTATATACATGTACATGTACCTGATAGTGATGGTTTATATGGTAGTGATTGGTTGTACTACCAAATCCAGGAGTGTTATACAAGTCCCTCAAGTAGCCCCAAATATTTGGATAATCAACAATCCTCTTCTTATTACACTAGAAGAAAATAAATACAACTGAACTTAAAATTATGTTTATTAAAATGCCTGCATAGTATCATATAGGGCATAATGTTCGCGGGACGTAAATTTTGCAGATAACGTAAATTTGAGAAAATAATATCGGCGAATATCAATTTAATACGGTATCTGCAAGACACACATGGTAAGATTTGTGAAATTAAAATCCGCAAATTGGAATTTTAGTAGATTTTGCAAAATTTGCCTCCCGCGAACATTATGCCCTATACAGTATATTAAATTAGGTTGCTATGAAATTTGAAGAATGTGAGCATTGAGTAATGCATAATATCCCCTTACTTTGAAGTGTCCCACATAAACAGGATCAAACCTCACTAATGTGGTATAGAGTCTAACATCAGCTTCAGTTATACTAGCTCCAGTTAAGTAACGTTGTGTTGATAGGATACCCTCAATACGATCCAGTGACTCAAATACTTCCTTCACTGCTTTATCATAGGCATCTTGAGCTGTAGCAAACCCTGCCCTGTAGACTGCTGAGCTAAGTCCGCTGTAGAGAAATGGTATATGTAGTAATGATGTATACATACAGTTAATATGTAGTTAAAGGACTTCATGGTGAATAATAAATTATTGTATTATTTGTATAGCCAGTAGTTTTAGAGAAGGGAAAATTTTGGCAAATTTGGTGTTTTGATTGCCATTCGCCAAAATGGAAACCACCATTTTCAACTAATTTTGTGCATGGTACATGTAAATGGCTAACAGCCTCAAAATTAACTAAATTAAAACCTAAGAATCATCAGTGGCTCCAAAATTTAACAAGAAAGACTTGCAGAGAATTCTCCATTTTTATACTTTTTCCTGATACAATGTACATAACATGTACACATGTACTTATGCTGTGCCGAAAGCTTGAGTGGATCACTGTATTTCAATAAATAATGGATTTTCACCAATTTTTATAGCCACTCCGAAATCGGGTGAAAAATTCTACACTTTCTTCAGCCAAATTTCAAGGAAATTACTCAGACAGTAATTTCCATTTTTATACTATTTCCTGATACACATACATGTACATTTACTTATGTTGAATACAGAGTTTGATCTGATTCCAAACAAAATTAGATTTTTATGAATTTTAAAAGCTGCTCAAAAAGCTAGGTACTTGTCACTTTTGTCAGCTCATGAAGTATGGCATGGTTTTAGCTCACTTACAAATGTACACGTAGCATGCTTTGTGGGAAACTCAAATTGAGAGTGCTACCTGTATTATAGAGCCACTATAATATGAAAATCATGTATAACAGGTAAAGGCCTGGGGTTAAATTTTGGATTTTATTACTGTAGAATAACAAGCTCTGCCCCTTACCACACCCAGATTACATGGTGTACATGTACACAAGGCCTTCGCCCAAATAAAATTTTTATCAATGGTTTCACTAGTAAACAACATGCAAGAGTGTGTACATAGAAGTGACTTTAGCAAATGGATTTACAGGGTGAGTCCATGTAATAGGTACAGTGCATGGACAACAGTACACAATGTCTCAGATATGTTCTTACTATGCAATCCATTCATTGAGTTCATTGATGGTGTCTCTGAGATCAGTAGGATAGAGATCAAGAGCTTTAGCTTCAGGAGTAGCACAGAACTCATTAAACTCTGTATTTAGCATACGAATTATCTCAGCAGATTCATTATTAACAATAGTACCAGTCACCTTATCATAAAGAACTGGGACTGTGAACCGACCACTGTAATTAGGATCAACTTTGAAGTAAACCTCTCTTAAGAACGAGAATCCGTGAACAGAGTCAGATGTGGGTCCCTCCACGTTTGGATTAGGCCCAAACTTCCATCCTTCGTCACCTTTGACAATGTCCATCACATCAATTGAGATTACATGCTCAAGTCCTTTGATTCGGCGGGTCAGAAGTGTCCTGTGAGCGTAAGGGCAGGCGAATGAGACATAAAGGTGATATCTACCAGCCTCCGCTTTGAATCCTGAGCTACCATCAGCTGTAATCCAGTTCCTAAAGGCACCTACGTGTACCGTTGCTGCTGCCATCAAAGCCATTTTGTGTACATGGGCGTGGCTAATTTCTTCTTGCAAGGTCAGTAGATCTAGGTGATGACTGGAGAGTGGAGACTCGATTTGGAGATGAATACCAGAGAAAGTGTTCTAAGTGAAATGGTCAGCACTGTCAGAGGGTAGGCGAATAGAGATTGTCATTAAAATAGGTGCTGTAGTGATGAAAATGTCTCTATTGGGCTAGTAATAATTGATTATTCCGAACCGCATGCATGGACCTAATAAGATGTCAGTTTTAAATGATGCCAATAACGATAAACTAGTAGTATTAATTATGGTAATAATATTTACTAATAGTTTTGTAAATGATAATAATTAGTTCTAATTAAAAGTTATGTATATGCACTATAATATTGTCAAGAGTTTGATACGGTTACCCGCTAAAGGTATATATAAGTACACTAACTGATAACTTAATATCATGTACTGTTGACATAATATATATATATGAAAAAAATTTTAATTTCTGTACTGAAATCCTACCTTTTAAAGATTTTTATTAATACCTTGCAAATTACACTGGGGCATTGTCATGGTCACAACGGCCCGGTGTGATTTTGGAATTTCAGTTTTTGTAGCAGAATATTTATACCAGTATCAAAATGGAATGATACACTATTTCCTTGTATATTGGATTTTTGAAAGCACCAGTGACAAAACAGCCCATGTCAAACCCATTTTAGTTCATTTTGGAGTAGCACAATCTCAAATGTGCATGGCTGCAAAATTGTCTGTTTTGTTTGCTTAACCGTTAACAAAATAATCATAATAATTCTTACTAATATTTTAAGCTGTATATATAGGTATGGTATGGTAAACATTCTATAGAATGCCAATGTAAGATATTTATTATTAATAAGAACAATAAGAGTAATTTTAGACATAGGATAGGCGATAAAGAAAGGAAGAAACAAAGCACATACAATTGAGATAGAGTCCTTTAATACGACCAAGTGTTCAATAATTTTTGACAGCAAATGCTCTATACACTAATTAATAACAGGCTAAAAATACTGTATATAAAATAAATTAAAACTGTAAAAGAGAGTCACTTTTTAGTGTATTTCAGTTCACATGAAGAGTGGTTAGTCCACCCAGCATACTCTGCCTTGTATGAGGTGATAGTTAGGATAAGTGTTAATGCAAGCCTCTTTGTGTCGCTCGTCTAGCCAGAGTTTTGTGATACTTCTATTATTGGAAAGTGGCTGAAAAATGAGTAATATTGACTCAGTAGACAATGATGTCCTTCGTAGATCCAATTGATCTAGTGATGAGTTATTGAGGAGGAGGTGAGAAAGAGCCCGTCCACTAGTAGAAGTGATGAGCGGATTGTGATAAAGAACTAATGAGGTAAGTGTAGATTTGTGTTTAAGTGCTTGACAGATATTAGTTACTCCTCTATCACTAATGGAGTGGGACCTAATGACTAGTTCTTGCATTGTTTTATTATTAGTTAGGAGAATACACAAGTACTGGATACAATCATTAGTTAATGGAGTGTAGTGTATCTCAAGTTTCCTCAGGTTTAGTGTTTGCAGTTTAGTTGATGATAATAGTGACACTGTACTATTAGTAGATAAGGAGTAGAGGTCAATCCTCTTATAATTGATATTAAGATTACTAATCACTTCCCTACACTGAACTGGAGATGAATAGTGAAGGTATACCCTGTCATTGTGCCAGTCCACTCTCCGTCTTGAAAGGACTTCTGTAAAATTATAAACCAAAGGATTATACTTAATGTTGCATGTATGTAGATACTACTCATATTCACATCATGTTTACACACACAACTTATACAACAAGACTACTGCTAAGCAATTAAGTAACAAACAAAATTATTTACAATGGTAACAAGATTTTATTACATTGACCATCAATCATTATGCATTGACACACAAACACACATAGCATGGAATAATTCAAACGCACAAAATTACCTTCTAATTCATGTTGTTCCTTGTCTTCTCTTAGTGCAGATATCATGATAGGATCATCATTAATAGTCTCCAGGAAAAGAGAGGCTTTCTCATCATTACTAGATGAATCATTTCTTATCTTCTGTAGAATAGGAAGGGACACTTCTTCCACTGACAGTAAAAACTCTAACAATTGAAGTGACTCCAACATTGAGTAAACAAAACTACTAGGAATGTCTCCCTCATCACCAGACACCAAGGATCTTCCTTTCCACTTAAATCTATCAGGCTTTTCAAATATCTTCAGCTGCTCTCCCTCACTGAATGAAAGATGACCACTCCATATTCCATGATAGTCAATACGTGCTGTATAAATAGATTCTGCTGTTGGTGTATTCAGTGATTGTGTACACTGATCCTTCTCTATACAATATATCAATCAGGTAGTGCAGGTAGTGATTTAATTACTAATGTAACACATACTGTCAATATTTGCCTTTTGAATCATCAGCAGTTGTATACTAGTCATTGATATATTTTCTTGTAGCAACTCAATCTCTTTCTTATACTCCACTAACGCCTCTTTTCTTCCTGTGATGAGGTAGTATAGACAGATTATACCAATAGAGTCAGTACCTGCTTTCATTAGGAGAGAGCTTCGGAAATTCTGAGTCTCCAATTTTTTTGATGTGAATATTTTATTTATCAACTTCCCTCTAGTCAGTAGCTTCACTTTCAGTTTAGACTCTACAGTAATGAAACAATGAAAATTTTAATTTATAAGATAATTGTACTGATTGTTCAAAATGATCACCAACTGCACGTTACTTTAATACATGCTTTAAGTTAGTACTATACCTGGTAATGTCCTTTCAGTATACTCTAAAAAGTAAAAATTCATTAACAGAATATCTTCATTGATACCATACAAGATATTATTTATTGATGAGAGTAATATTTGGCAAATTTGCATCTAGAAAATTAAATGGCAAATTTTATATTGATGATTTTGTACGACATGCCCTTGAGCATGCTCAGAATGGCAGATTTTATATTGGCGATTTCTTTTTAGAACTACCAATTGCCAATATTTATTCTTCACCAATAAATCATCTTGTACTGTACTGTACCATGTCGTTTTCTGAAGGTATTCACTTGTTTATCTTGTTCAGATATTGATACTATACATTAGCATACGTAACATCAGTATTGAGTAATAGATCAATTCACACACCTTCTTTGTAATCAAGTGAAGTCCTCAGTTCTTGTTCCTCTCCATCAGCTAGTTTAATCTCCTCTGCAAGACACTCGTTATTCATTACCTATAATCAGTACATAATATTTGACAAGGTCTCATACAGTTACAGTATAATATACTTTGTATCTGTTCCTTTTATTATAGACAGTGTAGTGGCCAATGGTTAATCTAATTAAACTGAATTCCTTGATCAAGACAGTTAGGTTGTCTTGTGCTTCCAAGAGAAGAGCAGCTAGTAAATGATGTGGGGCATAACAGATGATAATGATGGAGTTCCCACGATGAATGGTTTGTATGGTAATCCTTCTGTTTAATTCTTTAAATGCTTCCTCTAAGAGATTACGTATGTCATTAAGTGAATGCTCCTCTGGTTCCCATCCCAGAGTAAGCTGAATTGTTTCAGAATTGTTGAAGCATTCAGGTTGATTCTGACTAAGGAAATCCTTCAATGATCTACAAACTGTCTTCACTTCTTTTTCATATTCTGATATCAAACGCTTTGCTCGACTGATTTTGAAACGTTTCACAATTGTTTTTATCACTGAGATATTGTTCACTCGGCATTTTTTGATTGCAATATTGATAATTGCTTCAAAACTATCAGCATCAGACAGCTCAGCACTCAATTCTGGGTAAAACCGTTGAAGAAGTGACTTCATTTCATCAATGGATGCTTTTGATTGAGATATCAATGGAACTAGCTCATCAATAAGAATAATAAAACTTCCTCTGATTTCATCGAACATAGACTGATGTGCTGCATTAAAAAAGAGCTCTCCAGCTAATAATAAATATTATTAGCAATCAAATTTAGACTAAGAATACCTGAAGCTGATACTTTTGTGTTAGCAGTCGGTAATTGATTGACTGTACCACTGGTAACTGGTCTAACTACAGTAGTCACTGCATTTTTACCTGCATATGTGTGCAATTCATTAGATATAAATTTATTTTAAAAAGTATATACCGTAAAAGATGAAATGTTGACGGGGATTTTATATTGGTGGATTGACGGATTTATATTAAAACACAAAATTAAAATTAGCAAGCAGTAATTTCATTTTTATACATGTGACCACGCCCACATTAATTTTAGTCAAACGCTACCTAACATGGCTTTACTATGTTTCCTTAAGCCAGTCTCTAAACCAGGTGATAAAAAACACAATTGTCCAGAAAAGGTACAATCTTTCTCTAATAATATGGTGTCCACATATACAATTCACAACATTGAAAGTTTCCATGCATTAATTAGCAAGTGTAGCCCTCACTTACATGTAAGTAAATTTATTTCCGCCTTAGGGTGGGGATATAATTTACTGTTAAGAAATCGCCAATATTAATTCTGCCAATAAACTAGCCATCACAAAACTGCCAAAAACTCCCGCCAACAAATCCTCTTATACAGTAGTATCAAACCAATGAAAATTCATATTCCTTAGGGTATTAATGAATTTTATGGAATTTTATCAACTTATAAAGAATTAAGCCCCACCTTTTAGAAGAGGCTGGAGACATACAACAGTCGTATGTCTATCATAGAGAGAAGCAGCTACATCTAGGCGTGTGTGCATAATGCAACATGCATATACAATAATAGGTACAAACTTTAAGTAGGACATTGAACTGAGCAACACAAGGTTAACAAGAACATAAAATATTTAAAAAAACAAGGTTAAGTAGGATTCCAAACGACCAACGAAAATACGAAATGAAAATCCTAC
>NW_003546749.1:64387-67622 GCF_000090795.2 Amphimedon queenslandica
CATAAGTACAATTTTTTGTATCAAAAATAGCTATAAAAATGAAGAATTTGTTTCTTTCATTTTTGGAAAAATTTGGTCAAAGTCCTGGGTTTTTGGACCAATTGCACTACTTCAACAATTTGTAAAAAACTTTAATTTTGTTTGAAAATTGGCTCAAACTTTCTATGAATATGTATATGCATCAGGAAAAAATATTTAAAAATTTTAGAATTCTCTCCTTTTCATTTTTGACAAAATTTGGCCAATGAAGTACATATGTAATGAAGTGTTTATTTAGCAACACTAGCATTGGCAATGACAAGTGATCTGCAATTAAATTGCCATTATAAGACTATAGTATAATTAACTTGTTATGCTTTTGGCATCACTAGCAGCACCTAAAAATAAACCACTGATCCCAAGCAGCAGCATGTGGAGGCTGCACCCACCCTATAAAGAGGCAGATATTAAATAATCTTACACCTTGAACAAGAACTTGGTACTAAAGCCTTAACAAAGAAAAGTTAATATGTAGATGTTATTATACCCCTGCAACTACTATGTACATGCAGGGTCTTTGGCTCAAGTTTGGAGCAAATTTAATAATTTGTAAAAAAATCCAATTTTTTTTAGAACCAGTTCACACTTTCTACAAAACTTAAGTACGTCTACACATGTGTGTATTAATTTTAATCCACTGACATTTATATACCTGAGTATTATGCCAAAACCCTATGGGAAACAGAAACCCTACTTTGGGTAATAAGTTACACTGTCATAATTATTATTATTTATGCATCATTTTTAATAAGTACAATTACGTGTACATATCAAATGTAACATATACTATGATTACTAAGTATATACTATATTTCTCTACAGCGGTCTTAGTTCAGCAGTATATAGGGTTTGCTACAGCTCAAGATGCCTATGATAAAGCAGTGAGGGAAGTATTTAAGTCTCTGGATTGCATTAATTGAGGGTATCCTATCATCATAACATTACTTGACTGGACCGAGTATCTATAACTGAAGCTGATGTTAGACTCTATACCACATTATTGAGATTTGATCCTCTTTATGTGGGACAATATAAAGTAAGGGAATAATTTTAAAAAAATACTCAAATGCTTTAAATTTCATAGTAACCTATGTATAGTATGCAGGCATTTTTAACCATAACATTACTTCTAGTGTAATAACAAGAGGGTTGTTATTAGTGGCTACTTCAGGGACTTGTATAACACTCCTGGATTTGGTATTATAGAGCAACCAATCACTACACGAACCATCATTGTCAGTATGTATATGGAACAACTACCTTAGAGTGACTTTTAATTGCGGGTACTAACTGCTACATTTTGCGATTTCAGCACAAGGTAGATTTTGCTGGTATTAAAATTTGCGATTAAGTAATTATTACTAATAGTTATATGGCATCATGATGTCATTATTAATAATTGCGCGTATTAATAATTGCGATTTCTAACCCAAGCGCAAAATTTGCAACTAATAGTACCTGCATTTAAAAGTAACCTTAAGGTAGCTAGACGTTTTTGAGGGACTAAACTTGTAAATTTTTGTGATGTCATGTTTGTCTTAAGCTTTGCAAAAACAGTTTGTCCTTAAAATTTTTTGGCTATACACCAAATTTACAAGTGTATATGTAACTATACATAATTTATTATCAATAATCTGGCTAGTGACTGATTATTCCAAACCTCATGGACCCAATAAGATGTTTTAAATGATGCCAATAACTGTAAAATATTAGTATTAATTATGGTAATAATATATACTAATAGTTTTGTAGATTTGTAAATGATCATAATAATCAGTTCTAATTAAAAATTATGTATGCAGTATAAATTTGTCAAGAGTATACACAATACCTAAAGGTATATAAAAGTACACAATAACTTAATATAATGTACTGTTGACATAATGTATATGAAAAAATTTTTAATTTCTGTAAATCCTACCTTTTAAAAATTTTCATTAATACCTTGCAAATTATACTGGGACATTGTCATGGTCATGAATGTGTGATTTTGGAATTTCAGTTTTTGTAGCAAAATATTCCTACCAGTATCAAAATGGAATGATACACTATTTCCTTGTATACTGGATTTTTGAAAGTACCAGTGACAAAACAGCCCGTGTCAAACCCCATTTTAGTTCATTTTAGAGTAACACAATCTCAGATGTGCATGGCTGCAAAATTGTCAGTTTTGTCTGCATAACCATTAACAAAATAATCATAATAATTCTTACTAATATTTTAAGCTGTATATAGGTATGGTATGGTAAACATTCTATGTAAGATATTTATTATTAATAATAACAATAAGAGTATTTAGACGTAGGATAGGAGATAAAGAAAGAAAGAAACAAAGCACATACAATTGAAATAGAGTCCTTTAATACGACCAAGTGTTCAATAATTTTTGAAAGCAAATGCTCTATACACTAATTGATAACAGGCTAAAATTACTGTACATAAAATAAATTAAAACTGTAAAAAAGTGTCACTTTTTAGTGTATTGCAGTTCACATGAAGACTGGTTAGTCCACCCAGCATACTCTGCCTTGTATGAAGTGATAGTTAGGATAAGTGTTAATGCAAGCCTCTTTGTGTCGCTCGTCTAGCCAGAGTTTTGTGATACTTCTATTATTGGAAAGTGATTGAAACATGAGTAATATTGACTCAGTAGACAATGATGTCCTTCGTAGATCCAATAGATCTAGTGATGAGTTATTGAGGAGGAGGTAAGAAAGAGCCTGTCCACTAGTAGAAGTGATGAGCGGATTGTGATAAAGAACTAATGAGGTAAGTGTAGATTTGTGTTTAAGTGCTTGACAGATATTAGTTACTCCTCTATCACTAATGGAGTGGGACCTAATGACTAGTTCTTGTATTGTTTTATTATTAGTTAGGAGAATACACAAGTACTGGATACAATCATTAGTTAATGGAGTGTACTGTATCTCAAGTTTCCTCAGGTTTAGCGTTTGCAGTTTAGTTGATGATAATAGTGACACTGTACTATTAGTAGATAAGGAGTAGAGGTCAATCCTCTTATAATTGATATTAAGATTACTAATCACTTCCCTACACTGAACTGGAGATGAATAGTGAAGGTATACCCTGTCACTGTGCCAGTCCACTCTCCGTCTTGAAAGGACTTCTGTAAAATTATAAACCAAAGGATTATACTTAATGTTGCATGTATGTACATACTACTCATATCACATCA
>NW_003546750.1:0-2611 GCF_000090795.2 Amphimedon queenslandica
TATGAATTTTTAAATTGTTCAAAAATGAGGCCAAAGACCCTGTACTATCATAAACCACATTTTTCCACAAATAACATGAAGAACATTTTCAATTTTTATTATAGATATGCATGTATATTGATTTTCTGATGCATATACATGTACTTATGTTGTGTAGAAAGTTTGAACTAAATCCGATCAAAATTGAATTTTTTAGGAATTTTTTAATTTACTCAAAAATCAGACAAAAGTCCCTGTACTATAGTACAGGGTCATTGGTCAAATTATGCCAAAAATGGAAAGATGAGAATTCTCCATTTTTATTACATTTTCTGATGCATATACATGTACTTATGTTGTGTAGAAAGTTTGAACTAATTCCGATCAAAATTAGATTTTTAACGAATTTTTAAATTGCTCAAAAATCAGGCCAAAGGCCCTGTACTATAGTACACCAAATTTTTTCAAAAACAAAAAGGAGAACATTCTCCATTTTTATAATAGATGTACATTTACATGTATGTTCTTGCATTAATACTCACTCCTTCATAGAATCCTTTAAGGTAAGTCATTTCTTTTGCTTTATCAAGCTGCACTCGATCATTCTGCGACTGAACCTTCATCTGGTCACAAGCAACCTCTGCAGCCATGTCACCCAAACCAGGTATGTGGATGATTGGAACCTGAATCAGAATCAAGTATGGGAATGGAAGTATGAAAAATAATAAATTAATATTTGTTGTTCTTACAGGATCAAAAGGTAGGACCATTTCATCTTTAATGCCATACTTCTCCCTAAATGCCTACAGGAAATAAATGATTAACTATACTGTAGTAATATTAATAGTGATAATAAAATAATTGGTGACCTAAATAGTGTATGTACATGTACATGTACATGAAGAGATTAAAATTAATGTTTTTACTTTCTTTTTCTTGAGGTCTCTCAAAGCAGCATAATCATCAGGAGCATCTGATGGAACTGAAGTAACTACACCAGTACCTAATGTATGATAATAATAATAATTTATTATGAATAGCAATCAACTATGAGACATATACAGTACACGTATTAATATTCAATAACACTGTACCAATGCATGCATGCACATGTATTTTGAAATGGGTGACTTTCATTTATATTTTTTAATAGAAAAAATTAGCATTGGCAAACAAAAAGATGTTCCTTCCTTCCTGGATACTCAAATATACTAAAGATACTTCAACAAATTAATTCATTATATAAAGTGCTGTAACCTGCTGCATGCATTGTTACACCCCTGATCCCTAAAGGTCCCAAATGGATTATATGACATATCATATTTTGTTCCATTATGGGGTGTAACACTGTTGTTTTATAATACATAAAGTATGGCATTCCACATATCTCAAGCTATTCCAGGTGTCATAAAGTGATCAGAATCTCTAAACAAAAAGTTTATATATCATCAACAAAGGAAACAACAATGGGTCCCAATACTTTTTTGGCAATTACTATTGTAATACTAGCCATTTCCATTGGGACATCGGTTGCAGTGCTATTAGTTGGATGGATCTATTTCACACCAGAGTGGATGTTGAGGAAAGTGTTTCCATACATCAAAAAGAATGGTAATGATATTGTAATATTTGGTTTTATAATTAAAAAAAAATTATTCAAAATACAATGGATTTATACAATGTATGTTATTACATGGATTCTAATTATTGTTTTATTCAATACTTTCCTCAATTTTTCTACAAAGTACAATCCTTATGATGGACTGGACTGTTTTGGGTACTACAATGGCTCTGAATTTGAGTTGACTTCAGAAGAACAAGCAGAGTCAGAAAATGTAACAGAAATAAGATGCTATGGTTGGAATTTCGATATTGCTGGAGGAATAGGACATGCAGCAGCTATACTGACTCTATCATGGCTATTTTCATCTATTGTAATGTGGATCAAACTAAGGTTGTACTACAAAGTAGACATCTCTATAAAAAAGGGCAATTTAAATCGCGGCTTATTAAGCTACATGGGATTATTTCTATTTCAAGCTATACTTTTTATAGGAAGCATCGCACCAATATGTGCAGTTCAATATTTAATCCCCGTATTATCCATATACCAAATATTTGATATCATATTAATCTGCACTATTCTACTGTCAGGGTTCTTAGTACTCCCTATTCATAAAAAGCCAAAATCCCTGGCAGAATACTGTAAAGAGGCAGTAGAGAATAGGCAAGGGAGAGAGGAAGAAGATTTAGTGCCAATAAGAAACAGATTAACAGAAAGTGTCCAAGGTCACCAAATTCAAGTTGACTTTCTAGTGGAACTGGCAGAATTGGAATGCAAGAAGGCACTGGCTGATATTTATTATTATGGCAGTAAGAAAGACAAGACTAGAATTACATTTGCATGCACAGAAAATTGTGCAAAAACTGCAAATAAATGTAAGGCTAATTGTTCATGTATGAACACAGAGGATGAAGAAACAAATACAAATACAGATACTATCAGTGAAAGGGAGATGAAGATAATAGCTCAAGTTGCTTATTATAAGGTAACTGGGGACCTTCAACAGCAAAATAACGACCAACGAAACCATTTTCTGATTAAAATAAGCAAGACAAATGTGCTAGACTA
>NW_003546750.1:6524-10253 GCF_000090795.2 Amphimedon queenslandica
GCTGACTTACGGATTCGTCCTTCATCCGAAAGGTAGTACAGTGTAACCGCAACTTGTTTCTCAACAGAAATGGCAGATCTCATATTAGTAGATTTCTTCATTAAAAATGGGCGGAGCTCATCACAAAGTTTCAAGAAGTTTTCTTTACACATTCTAAAATTCTCCTTCCATTCTTTAGTGACTACAGTATTGGTCAAAAAATTGTTCCACCACAAATCAGTCCTTCCAGGTCTGATCCAACAGGTCCTATGGCTCTTCCTTCTTTTGCTGACTTTCCCTGAATTTCTACTAGTCAAAACTCCATGGTACAGCCTTTGCGTCACCTTGACGAAGTGAGATGATGCTACATGCATTAATATTAACTGCCATTGATACAGGGAAATCAAAGCTGTCAACAAACTGCAAAGACACACAGCTGCCAAGAGTCTCTTTCGAGCGACCTCCATTTTATTTCAATTTAGGGCGTATCTGTCACGTGATACTATACGTTTTCAGTGTTCACACGTGTACAGAAACGATTCTTTTTAAAAACGCTCCATTTCTGAAGGCGTTCTCGTTTTCTCTACCGTTTGCAGCGTTTTCATGTGAACAGAACTGCAAAACGCCTATAAAACGATACGGATTGGGAAAAAAACGTTTTGGTGTGAACAGGGCCTCAGTGGAGCGGAGTAGTGTAAACGTGGCCATAGTCTTTGGTTTATAGTGATGATCTCACTACTAATAATAACATACACACCTTCAGTTTTGATTACCCCCCACTACCAGATACTGCAGCCTCCTATGCAAAACTCTCTTTGATTTATTCAATAGATAAGAACAAAGAACAGAACATGTGGGCTGTTTTTATATCTCAGTCAAAAAAGAAAGCTTAGCTGTATTCTTAGGACATTTATAACAACAACAACAAGAAAAGAAAGAGGAACAATAATGGATCAACTTACTTTCTTCTTTATAATATTTGGTATGTTGTTTGTGATGCCATTTATCTTAACAGTTATATATAGTGGCAATAGTTGGCTGTGTCTGTCTCAGACCAGAGGAGATGCTGAGGAGAGTGTTTCCATTCATTAAAAAGAGTGGCAACCATAATGTGATTTTTGGTTTTATTATAGGCAAAAAAACCATCAAGCTCCTTTACTGTTATCTAATATTCATTGTTGCATTCACTCTAGCTGATATCTTGTGTAATACTATTGTCTCCATCTCTTTTAAGTACAATCCTTATGATGGACTCAACTGTTATGGGTACTGCAACAATGGCTCAACAATTAGGGTGACTTCAAAAGAACAAGCTAAGAATGTAGAAGTATTGTCAATAACGTGTATTGGTTGAAATTTTAATATTGCAAGAGCAATAGGACATACAGTAGCTTTGCTGACACTCAGGGACGTATCTGAGGGGGGGCCTACAGGGGCCTGGGCCCCCCCCATCAATTGTTGTAGATAATAATATTCATTGTTTGTTTTATTACCTACCACCTAGTAATATAAATTAACCACCTTGTAATCATGTACAATACATTGCACAGCAGTAAATGTACAAGAAATGAGAAGTAGAGAGAAACAAAACACTCATTTTACATTAATCATTGTTGAAAATGTAAGATTTTGATGCTTTTAAAATACGTAAAATGCTATTTTAGTGCACTATACGAATGCTAAAAAGGGGGCGTGGCCAAATTTTCGGCGCGCTTCGCGCCATTTTTCCCTGTGCCCCCTTATCATTTCCTTCCCAGCTACGCCCCTGCTGACACTTGTATGGATATTGGTATCTATCATGCTGTGGATAAAAATAAAGTGGTTGGACAAAATCATTACTTGCATGCGGAATCGTCAAGTACGACTAAGTAAATGTTGCCTCTGGACGTTCATGATATCTCCAATTTTTTTCTTTTTTTTACCCCATTTGCAATAATAGGAGGAGATGCAGGCATTTATCTATTACTTACATCATCTGATTTACCTCCAAATGGTATTTTAGACCTTTTCTTAATTGTTATTGTACTGAATTCAGGAATAACAATATTGCCTACTCTAAAAAAATCAAAATCCCTAGCAGACTACTGTCAAGAGGCAGTGGAGGATAACCAAATAGAAGAAGAAAGAGCTTTAGTACCAATAAGAAACAGATTAAGAGAAAGTAGAGTTGGGGATCATCGAATTGACATTGATCTTTTAGTCGAACTGGCACAATTGGAATGTATGAAGACACTGGGTAATATGTATCACTATGGTACTGAAGAATTCAGGAACAATATCACTGAATATGAGATGAAGACAATTGCTAAGGTTGCTTATCGTAGGATAACCACTGACGAAGGAGGAGAGAGTGATGACTTACCATACAATACAAGAGAAGGTGCATCTGTCAATGGCCCAACAGAAAGAGATAGGCTACTAGGGGACACCAGAAGAAATAACAATAACTATTCACATTTTAACTAACAACTTGATAGTGTTACTATAGTACTTACTTTACTATAGTTTTCACTGCTATACTAATTGTGACTGCTACCAATTACTACTGTTGCTTTTGTTGTCAGTTAGAGTTATATTTAGATGTTAGCTTTTTGAATGTTAATATAACAATATCTCATTATTAAGTACGTATACTAAATGTACATATAAAATGAATACACTTTCAGTACATGTGACTCTCATGTGACACACTGTCATGTGCAGCTTAACATTGCATGCATTGTAAAACTAGCTGTGTGAGACATACTCATTACAAGTCCTTTTATGGAAGATCCCCCACTTGTAACTATTCACACATCATGTACTCCAATGAAAATAATCCCAAGAAATTGCCTTCCTAATGCCATACTATTACAATACTAGACCAGTCACAACTTTTAAGGGCGTCATATCACAGCAGAAATCTTAATCAAGCTATCGCAGATTTTTTATTGAAAGAAGTAAGAAAGAAGGTGAAATAGAAGGTGTTTTTGATTGTGAATTACAAACGAAAAGCTATTGCTCAGCTAACACATACATGTATATATTTTAATTAAATCCAGTTAAAATCTTTGAAGGGTACTCTGCTTTACAGTACACACATCACAATACCATTTTGAATATAAATAGCTTGCACTGTTGTCAATGCAACAACAGGCAAAAACAGTCAAGCCTACTCTTCCAGGTTAGTTTTGAGCCTCCAAAAAAAACAAAAAAGGTTGGACCAAGCTATGAATATCATAATGTTCTCAATTGTACTTATCACAATCATTAGAGTACAACCAGGCGTTCATTCCTGAATAAGCTTTTCATAAAACTTAACAGTTTCTTCATAGTATTTCTATGGTTTTGTCAAAGGCAGCTGTTTTCATAAACTTGCTTTGTTAGGCTGCCACAAAACTCCTTTTATGGAAAGGTCATAAGATTCCCAGTAACTACTCCTACAATGAAAATAATTCCAAGAATAGCCTTCCTTACTCACACCTGTACAAAAAATTCCTAGAACTGTTTTGTTATTTGCTAAGTTTACAATATTGCTATTATATAAGACCAGTTCCTTTGTGTAGGTTCTCAGTCTCAGTCAACCTGTTCCAGAGCTAAAGTGATCAGTCACTCAAAGGAAAGTTTTGCTTCCTTTTTGACACTTATCTTTACTTGAACTAAGAGAAGAACAATTATGAATCCTGATACTTATGGGTTAATTGCTATTGCAATAGTAGCCTTTTCTATTAGCACATCAGTTGTAGTGCTACTAGTTGGATGTTGCTGTTT
>NW_003546750.1:10818-13903 GCF_000090795.2 Amphimedon queenslandica
ATGCTTCAGTTGGAATTTCGATATTGCTGGAGGAATTGGACATGCAGGAGCTATACTGACTCTATCATGGCTATTTTCATCTATCGTACTGTGGATCAAAATAAAGTTGTACTACAAAGTAAAAATCTGTAGAAAAAAGGGCAATAAAGTTTATGGCTTATGTGGCTACTTCATATTAATTCTATTTCAATTGATACCTCTTATAGGAAGCGTTACACCAATATTTGCATTTGAAATCTTAATCAACATATTATCCGTATACCAATTACTAGATATCATATTAATCTGCCTCATCCTACTGTCAGGATCCTTAATATTCCCTAGTCATAGGAAACCAAAATCCCTAGCAGAATACTGTAAAGAGGCAGTAGAGAATAGGCAAGGGAGAAAGGAAGAAGACTTAGTACCAATAAAAAACAGAGTCCATGGTCACCAAATTCAAGTTGATCTTCTATTGGAACTGGCAGTATTGGAATGTAAGAAGGCACTGGCTGATATCTATTATTATGGTATTAAAGAAGATATAAATACATGTACATGTATAGCTAATTGTGCAAATATATGTAAGACTAATTGTCAATGCATGAACACAGAGGATGAAGAGGAAGCAGAGGCAGAAACAAATGCCAATACCATCAGTAGAAAGGAGATGAAGATAATAGCTCAAGTTGCCTATGGTAAGGTAACTAGGGACCTTCAACAGCAAAATAACGACCAAGGAAAGGACACAAAATCTGCTGAACTACAACAATTGATTAGCGATACAAGTGCTGGAGGAGATTACCAAGAAGATGAGAGTGCTGGATTATTAAAACGTACTAGAAATAGGACAACCTATATACAGCTACAGTAGCTGCTGGTTTAATTATTTGCTGCTTTAATAATATTAGATGGTAGCTCTTTAATTTACACATTTTGAGTAGTTAATGATAATATTAATTAAGAATGTTAATAATTGATACATGAATAATTTTAACAGTTGTTTCTTTAAGGAAAGAGGGAGGCAAAGAATGGTGGAACAAACAATGTGACTGACTATGAATATAAAGAAAATACCTTAAGTTTACAACAGATAGTAATATAATAATACTATCTGTTGCGACCATTAGGGGGTGTAACACAGTTTTATATACTGTAAACATAGTGACATAGTCAGTGAAAACTCAGTCAAGTTATTCCAGAACTAAAGTGATCAGAATCTCTCAAAGGAAAGTTTGGCTATATTCTTGACAACAACAACAACAAAGGAAAGAGAAACAATATTACAATAATGGATCCTACTACTTTTTTGCGGATGTCTCTTTTGTTTGCAGGATTGTCCCTTGGAACAGCAATTGCAGTCGCAATAGTTGGATGCGTCTGCCTCACACCAATGAAGATGATGAGGGTGGTGTTTCCATACATTAAAAAGTGTGGTAACCATAATGTAGTATTTGGTTTTATTATTTCCAAACGTGCTTTTATAACTCATTACTCACACATTTTGATGGTTGTTGCCTTCATTGTATTTGTTATCTTATTCAACGCTGCACTTACCACTTCTACTAAGTACAATCCTTATGATGAATTGGACTGTTTTGCAAGTTACAATGGCTCAAAATTTAAGTTGGAATCAGAAGAACAAGCAGAAATGGAAAATGCAACAAATATAAGTTGCTATGGTTGGAATACAGATATTGCTGGAGGAATAGGTCATGCAGCAGCTATACTGACTCTATCATGGGTCTTCATATCTATTGTACTGTGGATTAAATTAAATTTAGGTGACAAATTTGAAAATTGCATTTTAGCTTGTAACAAAAAACTCAAGTTAGATCCTGAAAATTCTGCAATTCTTAAATGCTGTAACTTTTCTCTAATAATCTCCTTCCATATAATTTTTAGTTTATGCATTTCAGTTCTAATAATGACATTATTTACCTTAGTTATAGGATTTGACTTAGGTCTAAAAGAAATCTTTGATGCTACATTAATCAGTGCTAACCTGTATTCAGGGACTACAGTAGTCTCAATGGGAAAAAAACCAAAATCTCTAGCAGACTGCTGTAAAGAGGCAGTACAGAAAAATCAAAAAAAAGGGGCAGCAGATTTAAAAGATATCAAAAAATAAATAAAGAGAAAGGTCCAAGGTCACCAAATTCAAGTTGATCTTCTAGTGGAACTGACAGAATTGGAATGTAAGAGAGCACTGGCTGAAATATATTATTATGGTGATAAAAAAGAAAGGGAGAATTTGGAATTATATGGAAAAAAGATTATAACTATCAGTGAAGAGCAGATGAAAACAATTGCTCAAGTTGCCTATAGCAAGATACCCAAAGTGCCTAGTGTCTTGTCTGAGACTACTTCGTCAGGTGAGAGAAGTGAAGAAGAGCAAACTGATGACCAATCAACTGATACAATAAGCAGTTCATCTACTGAAAACAGACAAACCACAGAAATAATTACAATCACAGTCGATGATGAAGAAGCTACACCTATGGAGATGCCTATTAATAGCCAATCAGAAAGAGAGGGGCTATTAGATAAGAAGACTAGAAAAAATAAAACTTATTTGTGATAACTGCTCACACAGTGAAGCACCTGTGGTGTGAGAACTTGCAAAAATGATGTGTTTTAATTTTAATATACTTTAATGCATGCATGTTTTTTAACTTTAAGCAAAATTATTGATAAACTCTCCAAAAATCTTATAATCAGTAATAAATGCTGCTAACTGCTTAGATCACCACAGCCACAGTCACAATCTAAAGATCTGATTAGAAAAATGATAGCACATAATTCCTAATGTGTTGCTTCAAGTCACAATCAAGACAACATTATTGCTCTTTGAAAACCAAACTTGTTTCTTTATAACAAGCAACTTCTCCTCTTTTAATGGTGCTAGGTACAGCACTGTTTAAGTATCTATGTAAGAGAAATAAGTAAAATAGTATGGGTATCCATCACAGCATGAGTGAAACCATATGATTTCCTGCACTTCCGGTGTTCAGAGAAGTGTAGGGCCTTCGTGTAGACTGTTTAAGGGCTGTTTTTATATCTCGGTCAAAAAAGAAAGCTTAGCTGTATTCTTAGGACATTTATA
>NW_003546750.1:14207-16802 GCF_000090795.2 Amphimedon queenslandica
TATGTGTTGGTTGGAATTTTGATATTGCAGGAGCAATAGGACATACAGTAGGTTTGCTGACACTTCTATGGATATTAGTATATATAGTACTGTGGATCAAAATAAAGTGGTGGGACAAAATCATTACTTGCAGGCAGAATCGTAAAGTATTACTCAGCATATGTTGTCAACTTGGGTTATTATTATTTCAATTGTGTTTCCTCTTGTGTCTTTTAGCAATGATGGCAGGAGTACTTACATATATAGCTCTTTCTTGATCATTTTATAAACTAACTCTAGAAGATGTGCTAGATATTAATTTAATCTTTATTGTACTAAATTCAGGAACAGGATTAGAACTATTCCCTACTTCAAAGAAATCAAAATCCCTAGCAGACTACTGTAGAGAGGCAGTGGAGAATAACCAAGGACAAGAAGAAGGAGCTTTAGTACCAATAAAGAACAGATTAAGAAGAAGCAGAGTCCAGGATCATCAAATTAAAATTGATCTTCTATTGGAACTGGCAGAACAAGAATGTAAGAAGACACTGGGTGATATGTATCACTATGGTACTGAAGATCATATTAACACTATCAATGAAAATGAGATGAAGACAATTGCTCAAGTTGCCTACCGTAAGGTAACCACTAATGATGGACAGCAGGACAATAATGGCCAACGATATAATACAAGACAAGGTGCATCTATCAATGTCCCAACAGAAAGAGATAGACTACTAGGAAACACCAGAAGAAATAACAATAACTATTCACATTTTCACTAACAACTTGATATAATGTTGCTATAGTTCAAGTTGTACTTATAGTTTTCACTACTCTACTAATTGTAACTACTACCAATTACTTACAATAAATTTTTTTTAATAGATTTCTGAATTACATGTAATTCGTGAAACTTTTTGGCGATGAATACTATCCCATATGAATATCATACAAGTCATGAATACGTACATGTATAGCCATGAATCAATAATTATGCATACTCAGCATGTGTTCACTCAGCACTTATGCTGCTGAGTGAACAATTATTAGAATATTTATTATAGTAGTCTATAAAAGCTATTCCAAAGCTGAAGTGATCAGGATCTCTCAAAGGAAAGCTTAGCTGTATTCTTAGGATATATATAGCAGCAAAACAACAACGACAACATGGATCTTGATACTTTTTTTACAACACTACTTATAATATTTGGGATTTCATTTATCATGGCAATCCTAGTGGCAATAGTTGGCTGTGTCTGTCTCAAACCAGATGAGATGTTGAGGAAAGTATTTCCATACATCAAAAAGAATGGTAACCATATCGTTATATTCGACTGCCTGATTGACAGATTTTCTGTCAAGCTCCTTTACTTTTACCTGACATATGTTGTTGCCATCACTCTAGCTGATATCTTATTCAATGCTCTGGTCACTACATCTAGTATGTACAATCCTTATGATGGACTCGACTGCCTAGGCCTCTTGTACAATGGCACAATAATTGAGTTGACTTCAGAAGAACAGGCTGAGATGGACGAAGTTATATCAATATTGTGCATGGGCTGGAATTTCAATTTCGCAGTAGCAATAGGACACATAGTAGCTGTGCTGACTCTATCATGGATATTGGTATCTATTGTACTGTGGATAAAAATAAAGTTGGGGTACAAAATCGTTAACTGCATTATAAATGGTAACCAACGAATTGGTGTTTGTAGCTTCTGTATAATGATTTGGTCTCAAATTTTTTTCAGTTTGTGTACTGTAGCTGCAACAATGGGAGCAATTATGTTTTTTTTCCCAAAAGGTACTTTAGATCTTTTGTTAATCTGCGCCATCTTGAATTCAGGGCTAGCAATACTCACGTGTCTAAGGAAACCAAGATCCCTTGCAGACCACTGTAAAGAAGCAGTAGAGGGTAGGCAAGGAGAAGAAGAAGAAGCTTTAGTACCAATAAAGAACAGATTAAGAAGAACCCGGGGCCATCCAATTCAAGTTGATCGTCTAAAGGAACAGGCAGAGCTAGAATGTAAGAAGGCACTGGCTGATATTGACGAAGAAACAGGAACTATCAGTGAAGATGAAATGCAGACAATTGCTCAAGTTGCCTACCGTAAGGTAACCACTAATGATGGAGGAGGGCAGTATAATAATGGCCAACAATACAATGGAAGACGAGGTGGATCTATCAATGGCCCAACAGAAAGAGATAGACTACTTGGGAACACCAGAAGAAATGAAAACTATTCACGCATTACATAACAACAACTACTACAACAACTTGATAAACACTTTCCTACCATTCCTAAACTAATTATTACTGATTACGTAGTTGTTCTGCTGTTAACTCTAATTGCTGCTAATTACTACTGTTGCTTTTGCTGTCTGCTGTATAGTTATTTTATTTTTAGATGTTAGCTATTTGAATATTAATATAACAATATAATACATATACTACACGCACAAGGACAGATACAGCTTTAAGAGTAATTCCTGTTCTTATTAAGTTGTTCTGCTTGTTTGCAACAACAACTCCCATCAAAAAATTCCATTACAATACCCCATATGAATATCATACGAGTCATGAATATATAATTATGCATGCTCAGCATG
>NW_003546750.1:16827-17763 GCF_000090795.2 Amphimedon queenslandica
TAAGAGTTGAAATTCAACTCTTAAGCTGGGTTCACAATATTTGCGTTGCGACCGGAAGTGCCATATAACGCAATGATAAACGCAAGAATGGAGCGAAGTTCTATTCTTGCATTTACCCATTGCGTTATACAGCACTTCCTGCCTTAATGTATGGCCTTACCTTACGTTAACTTTGCAGTGTAAATCCACCTTTAGTATAACAACACATACAGTACATGTACTACATTTACACATATATTTGTACATGTACACGTAAGAACCCATGTGACATTCACGTGACATACTGTACCTTTATCTTCCTTTATAGTGAGCATTGGCAGTGTATATATGACATCATATGAGGTCAATGGAGCCTTCAATGATAATCCTAATATATCCTAGGGAGGGGGAGGAGGAGGTGGTTTATATAGGGAGAATAAAATAGCAAAAGATTGAGAGAGGAATACAAGTGTACATGCATAAGTACACATACACATTCACACTTATTCTTCATTCAAAAGCTTTTCTCAATGATATAAAAGGATGTCTCAAGATGTAGTACCATATAGTGCGAAATCTTTGAGGGAGTTAAATTTGGTGAATTGCTAAATTGCAAATTTATGGTCACATGCCATATAATGGCTCAAAATGGCAGATTTTATTTTGGCAAATGGCTATCAAAACGCCAAATTCACCAAATTTAACTCTCTCCTTCTATACAGTATATCCCTAGTCTTACCTTTCCCTTTAGTGTCAGTACTGGCTCAACCTTCCCAAAATCCTTTGTAAAACCCTGACACGACATATTAAGGGCCGAGCGCCGAGTACTAATGAATATTTCCCCAGAAGTCAATTCGTAGGCCACATAATCCAGATCAGGATGGACCCAGCAGTTGGTCTGACCGAACATTGTCTCTGGACGTAAGGTGGCGGCTACCAGGAACACTGAGCGACCAA
>NW_003546750.1:17914-19813 GCF_000090795.2 Amphimedon queenslandica
CCCTTCCTTTATATGATACAATACATTATGTACATGTAGTTCATTAAACCCAATACATTATGTCAAGAGTGGATTATGTACATGTATCCATACCTGGTTGTTGGTGTTTTTATTAATGGTTGAATATAGTCCAGTAGCACCAGTAGACAGACCCTGTTGACCCTTATTCTATTAATGATACATTATATGATCCATTTTTAAAAGACTCTCTCATTAATCACTGACCTCTCCCTCTCTCTTCAATACAGAGTATTCCTGTACTCCCTCAGGATTATAGGCAGGAGGGACAGGAGGAGGAGTATCATCATCTTGATTGAGTGTAATTGAATAAAGTGGACCAGCTCCTTGTTGTTGTTGTTGTTGTTTTTTTTTCTATTATACATTATTGTTATTGTATGTCTGGTATTTTGTTTATTATACCTCTGCCTCTCTCTTCAGTTCATAGTATTCTTGTACTCCATTAGAATTATAGGCTGGTACTGGTGGGGGAGTATCATCATCATCATCACTAGCTCTAAGAACACTGTACTGACCTAGTGATACTATATTTAGATGCATTGTTACTATTATTAGAATTGGGGGTACCTGTTGTTGTCTAGGATACGACCCTTGACCTCGTTCAATGCAGTGAGGAGACTCTTCTCAAGGTGATGCAAACGAAGGAGGAACTCACCTAATGAATAATTAATGAATTAAATTATTAATAAAAGATAATTAATGTATCTTTAATTATTAAAATACTTTACCTTTTTCTCAACAGTTGTATATTCTTCTTTATATCTAAGTAAAGGAAAAAAAATTAAAAAATAAGTTTCACTTTTAATGTATTTTGTTTTGTTCTTTACTTTGCTATAGAGGCTTCAAGTTCTGCTATTATTTTTGTTATTTCTTCTCCTTTTTGACGAGTGTCCTCAGCTTTGGTTTCTAAATCTTTCAATTCTTTACGTAACGGATCAACTCTCTTCAACATATCAGCATAACTCAACTATAGGAGAGAGAGAAGAGGATACAATATTATCAATACAATAAGGTATAGTCGGTTTCAGTTGAGTTTGACCGGATGTTTTCATCATCAAAACGTCACGTGTAGCCCCACCCACACGCAAATAAAATGGCTGAAAATTTCATCATGCTCCTTATTTCTTGTTGTAACTTGTTTATTACCCTATTTTGGTCACTGCTAGCCCTGCAATTGACATGAAGGATCTTTGTGCTTGCTATTACCTGAAGAAAGAATCGAGAGATGCAAAATTTCAACGGACTTTCTGAGCGGCAATGGTGAAGACAAATAATGAAGGCTTAGAGAGGTACACTAGACTAAGTGAGACTTCTTTCTGGAGTGCAAAGTCTTCTTGTTCAATTATATCTTGGCCTGGAGTGCTCCTTTTGCTTTATTTGATTTTTAAATAATAAAAACATGATTATTGACATATTTAATGAGATGCAAATGATGTTCACGAAGCTTCACGTCATGAAACATCATGGCGGCTCCCTTTCATGTTGACCGGAAGAACCTCTTGAGAACCCTCCAGAGTACCTAGAGACTCCAAAATTGGTACAGATTTTCGGAAGAACCCGTTTTGCAACTATACCAAGTTTCAAGTTGCTAGCATAAATAATAGAGAAGTTATAAGGGTGGGTCAGTGGTCAAACTCAACTGAAACCGACTATACACAATTATTACAAAGAAATAAAATGAATAAAAATGCCTCAAGTTCACTTTTAATTGTGTGCATTAATTTAGCATTTTAGATCCATTTGGGTGTTTGGCTATATTTGAGGCTTTCCAGTACATGGCTTTTTGAGCAACTTTAAAAATTCATTAAAAATCCAAATTCAATCGGAATCAGCTAAAACTTAATACACAACATAAGGACAAGTATACATATCAAAAAATAT
>NW_003546750.1:21760-25667 GCF_000090795.2 Amphimedon queenslandica
CATCAATCAACAGTAAACCTTCCACTTCATCCGATTCCATGATCTTACGAACCGTATGAGCAATCGCCTCACAAGGGGAACTGACTCCAGTACACAGCTGAGAACACCCGGTCACATCAACAATATCATACTTAATTACAGACAAAATAGCTTTCCCAATTACTCTCCTCACCACCTCCCCTATACCAATGGGACGCACTCCTGGGTCTTTGTCAAGAGCTATAAGCCTGGAAGATACCAATGCTGAAATACTGTGTGGATCAACATATTCACTACACATCTTACGAGCTACCATAGCAATAGAGGAACAGAGCTCATCAGAGTGTCGTGAAAAGGAAGTGCACACCTTCTTCCAATGGGCTACGTCCATACCTGAGGGACCAGCAGCTCCATCCATCCTCATCAACATAGCACGTATCAGACCACCATCAATACGATGGAACTCAATGAAGTGTGGATCATGATCAGGAGGGGGGGTAGATGTTAGAAGAGAATAAGAAGGATGAGAAGGAGCAGGTGCCGGATGCTTCTCTAGAAGTTTATCACGTACTGATACAGATGGGTCTGAAGGAGAAACAGGGGCATCTAAAGAAAGTGGTTGACCTGCACGAGAATCAGACCTATTTAATAATCTCAACGCAGCCTTAACCTTTCCCTGAAAAATTAGTTTCGAAAATGATTCAGCAAGATCTGCCTTGGGAGCACGAAAATTAGCACGTAGGTTCTTTTGAATGGTCTCCCCTTCTTTCAGTAAGAGATCAAAACTGCCATCCTGCCAAAGTTGTAAACGGCGATCAAGAGCATCCACATGATCCCTAGCTTTTGAACTATGGAAAGGCTTCTGTAATACGAGAAGCGGAAAAAGAAAAGCAGCCTTCAATGCAATACACTCCTTAGCAGAGGCTTCAGCGTAGGCCCGAAATAGAAGAGACAGTTCCTGAACAAAAGATTTACCAGATTTCCCGTGTGGAACCTTGAAGAGATTGGGAATCCAGTGAACAGCCTTATCATAGCACTTATCAATTAGCTTAATACATTTTCTACCCGAAATATTGTTCCATTGAAAAAGAGGCTCAGCAACTGGACGATACGAAGGCAAATCAGCGAGCACAGCGGATCTAGATGGCGAAGGACAAGACGGCAGCGAAGAACGGGACGGCGAAAAAGAACGAGACGGCCGCGGGTTTGGAGAACTATCAGACGAGGAGAGTACAGGAGAGTCCTTCGCCTGAGACTCAGAGCACTGAGAACTTGGATCAGACGAGCAAGGGCGAGGACCTGGGTGGTAGTCGTCTTCAGAAGAATCGTCTCTGACGCCCGAGATGCCTCGAGCTTCCTCCTCCGCGACATTGCTACACTTATTCAGCTCTAAAGGAACACAGCTAACACAGCGACGACCACTACTGAAACAGGAGCACCTCTGGGTCAAACAACGACTCTTTCTTGTACAAGCGCAGCAGCTCCTGGCAGCCATGCTACCCACGTGGTACAGGGACTTTGGCCCGATTTTGAAGCAATAGTACAGGGACTTTGATCCAATTTTAGAGCAACTTAAAAAATTCGCATAAAATCCAAATTTGATCGGAATCAGCTCAAACTTTCTACACAACATAAGAAATTTTATATGTATCATAAAATGTCATAAAAATTAAGAATTCTCTACTTGAAATTTTTGGCAAATTTGGCTGTTGCTATAGAAAGCAATCAATAAGAAGTAGCACCAGAGAATCAGTAAGTACATGTACATGTACATGTAAATGTGTATGTAATGCATTAAGTATAATGTGCATTTGTGTGTAATGTCTGCTCACTTCAATTAGTCTAGCTCCTCCATCAGTCATAGGAAGAGGACAAGAGTAGAGACCAGATGAAGGAGAGAACAAGAATAACTGCCTCAACTGGTGGAGTCACCTACAAATTAACATTAATAACAGTGCCTCAGTACTTCAATCATAATACCGTATGGCTGGTAATCGTAGAGGGGTGCTAAGTTTTTAGTGATTGGTGGGTTTTAATTTGAGCATACCACCATACATATAATGGTCAAAAATGGCTGTCTTTATTTTGGCCAATAGCTTTCACAACCTGAACTTGCAATAGATTACTAGCTATTTAGTATGCCATTATCAACCTCCATTCTGAGTGCTTTCTATCATACCCAATGGCAACAAGACCTTCTATCGGTCCCCTTGCCGGCAACCCTTCAACAATGGTATATCCTCCTTACACATTCATGCATATATTCCTTGGTATAATCATGAAATAAAATTAGAGTTACCTCGTTTGGTAGTTTACAGGAGACTGAGGTAGTGTCTGACTGAAGTAGGCCGAGTCCTCCACGAAAGGATTGTAGAGGTTTGGTTGAGCCTGGCTAACGCTTCCATGTCTGGCTGGATAAAATGTATCACTCTTGGAGCTACTATTCCTTACGACAGGAGGAAGAAAGGAGCAGAAAAGAGTATGAAAAAACCTACTCTCGTCCTATAAAAAAAGCTGAAGTTAAATTCATAATAAATTGAGTAAACAAAGAGTTAATTTTGTGGTGCTATGTAGGCGTGGTGTAAAGTGCAGTAATTAAAAATGGCGGATTTTCTGTCCAACAAATACTACTCAGAATCTAAAGTTTTAAAGCTAAAACTCATCCTAGAAATTTTTGTGGTATGTATCATACTTTATAAAATGCTGTGACATTGTAGAAGAAGACCTAGTGGTATAGAAATTGCTGAAGAGGCTAATTGTATTAAGTTGTAATGGAAATCTTTTACTGAAAGTGAGTAAGATTCCTGCAGATGTACAGGCTAAAGGTGAGATTAGTTTTCTTTTTTAGATTTTTTGAAGTGTGTCAAGTTATGGTTTTGTTTGTTTTTGATTTGTTCATTTTGTAACGTGTGCATGCTGAGCCTTAATTACATTCAAACAATGTTTAGACATTGTGCCTGAATATTTCATCTGCCATTTTATGACGGTTTTCCACAGGATATTGGCGTAGTCCTCGTGCATCCTCAGGCTCTTGTTCCAGTACTTTAGTACAGGGTATTTAGCCAAAAATCACAAAGAGGGAATTCTCTATTTTTACAATTTTTCCCAATGCATATACATGTTTTTATATTATGTAGAAAGTTTGAGCTTATTCCGATCAAATTTGGTTTTTTACAAATTTTTAAAGTTGCTCAAAAATTGTGCCAAATTAAGTGTCCTTTTATTTTTAGGTGGTCCTCTTAGTATCAGTGGAGAGGTACTGTAGCTCATGCCATCAATCTCAGTGGACTGAGGGAAGTGTGTGTTAGGAGAGTGGATAAAGATGAAGTGACACTTGATTTGGTTGAATTCATATTTAAAGTGAGTTATATGAGTATGAACTCTAGCAGTGCATGTACAAGCATGTGTGATACTTAAAACCTTTATTGAACCTACCAACTGTGATGGCTGTAATGTCCCTTTCAGAATCAGAGAAATCAGATTCAGATTGAAATCAGAGACTTTTTTTGACATTTCCTCTCTGGTCTGGAGTCAAACCATCAAGGAGCCCATGGTAGATGAAAGCTCATCCTCTGAGAGTCTTTGGGCTGATGTTGCTCTAAGAGGTGTCTGGTAGCCACAGGGTACATGCCTGTTTGATATAAGAGTTATTAGTGATACAATGATACCATAATGATACAATGAGTCAATATTTGAAAAATTATAAATGATAATATACATGTACTACCACATGAGTGTTTTTATTTTAGTCAATTCTATGTAGTTTTGGAGAATGATTATAAGAATTGTAACTTCAGTACAACTGGTCAGCAAATAGTGATTGTATCTCAAGGAGCAGGAGTGTTTGAGGTACAATATTCTTCATAATGACCAAAATACTATCACACTCCACTGCCTGTCATTGCATGTAGCTTGATAATGAACTGAA
>NW_003546750.1:27797-28978 GCF_000090795.2 Amphimedon queenslandica
GGCTGTAGTTTTGGCAATCAAGTAATATATACATGTACATTTGTTATGCTTACATGTACATTAATAATGCTTCAGCTTTAAATAGTACATTATTGGTGTATGTACAATATTACATATACTACTACATCATGAACATGTACATGTACATGAACATAAGGTCACTTTTAATTGTGTGTGCTAATCTAAGCAAATTAGCAAGAACTCTAAGTTGAAGTGACACATGTACATGTAACTCAATCATACACAGTCAACTAAATGCCTAATACATGCATGTAGCATGTACATGTACTGTACTGTTATTATTACATTATGTACATGTACATGTACTAGCTGTTATTATTCATTATAATTGTGCCCCTAAGGTTATAGCAAGTTCCTGTTAAAGGTTCAAGTACATTAGGTATGTGTCAATATAATTATATTGTTCTCTGTTCTAGTGTGGGCAGCAATGTAGTGCTACCTCCACGTGACACTGCCTGGGATCACTAGTGGCTACTACTGCTAGTGATGCTAAGAGCACTACATACAAAAAGAATAGATACTAACAGTAACTATGGCTGCGTTTACACAGCAATGCAAAGCGTATCATTTTTAAAATGATACACTTTGAACACCGTTTTCGTTTCCATAGAGTCCTATCAAGATTCTATCACGTTTTCATTCGTTTCTGTGTAAACAGAAGCATAAAACAGGCACAAAACTGAACGGATTGCATCGTTTTCGTTGCCGTGTAAACGCAGCCTATGTATGATGAATTACATTCCATTGTTAGGTTAATGACACTAAGAGGATAAGTACAATTCTCTGCTATTGAAGACTACATTGAGAAGTATTCTAAGTATAGTATTGTTAAATATGTTGTCATTGCTATAGGTTAATTGTTTGCTGTTTGAAGCTGTACATTAACTGAAGACTATAAAGAATTACTTAACATTATTGTTTATAACTTTAGCATTTTTGTTTATTACACAAAGTTGTCTTTTTATCATTGATTATTATGAATTTTGATTAAAATTATTGCGAGAGTCATTAATGCAGACGCAGGTGCTATGACTTATAAACAGAAATGAGATTAAATCATGAAAAAATTTAATGACAATAAAATAAGAACTACACTTCAGTCATACATGCAGAGTACAAGTCAACAATGATTTTAATTAATTAAACTAGTCTTATAGTGT
>NW_003546750.1:46978-48900 GCF_000090795.2 Amphimedon queenslandica
AACATGATATGACACTTGACTGTGTAGTGTTAGTGTCTGTATTATCCTGTCTTCTTTTCATAGTTGGGATATACTCCTCTCATAGTAGCAGCTGGTAATGGTGACACACAGGTAGTGACAATGCTCCTTGAAAAAGGAGCAGATGTCACTGCCTCTACTAATGTAAGTATAATCATTAATTATACTCCAATAGTGATTGTACATGTATATCCTTTTGAGTGGGTGGATCAAAGTAACCGCAGGTGCTGTATATCTCATACAGTGTGTGTACATGTACATGTATAGCTTAATGTACTCTACTGTATCACTTTATGGAAAGCATTTTTATTAAAATAATTATTTTACGTCAATTATATTTTATTTTAGTAAAGCGAAAAATTTTGTGGACTGAAATTTTTTAAAATGTAATATTAAAAATTTAGTAAGAAATATTTTTAAAAATTGAAATTTTAAAATTTATTTTTGGGTGCTGATTCTCATAAATTTTGAGTACAGAAAAATTTTGAATTTTTGATGGTAATGACCTTTTGATTTTTAATTTTTTGAAATTTTGAAAACTAAAAAAATAGAAATTCTCAATAATTTTGAATAAAGTATTGAAAGAAATTGTTGTAAATTGTTAAAAATTTATATGAAACATTTGCTTTGTGTAGCGTTTTTCAAAATTTAAAGTTACAGAACAATTACATTTCTACATGGTAATACTTTATAACGTTACATGTGTTGTGTTTCTCTTCTAAGCTAATGGAGGTTCCCAAAAGTGCTATTATAAAAATCTGACTAAGACTGGCCAGAGACAATTCTTTACATAAACATTCATACAGGAAGTCTATTTGACAAACCACAAATATGTAATCACATAAACATAAGATTAAATGATTAGTTTTAACAATTACTACAACTTGTACATGTATAATAGTATAATAATGTCAGATGGACTTACTAGAGGCCAGTGGGCATTGACATTTTCTTTGGTATGGAGGACATACTTAGAATGTACATTGTAGTTATACTGTGCACATAGATAATAGAGTAATAATAGATAATAATACTCTAATATCTATGACTGTGCATGAATATATAATGTGATCCACCCACTCAAATTGATGTAATTATATCACTTACCTACTGGGGCAGTATCTGATTTACAGACACCTCCCACTAGGATACTATGGTCCCTTGTGGTCAGTGTCTGTATTGACATCAACTTAAATCAATAAATTGATCAAGCATCAAAATTTAAGCACTTCAAAATTATTATCCCAGTCATGAAGGTTTCTCAATCTACATGTATAGTAACTGTGTTTATGACTATAACCAAGAACGTTTTATTGATACTGCAACAGTGTAAATATATATGTACATGTACATGTACGTGTAGACTAGTAGTATTGTACATGTAATTATTTATATCAGTAAAATGTATACTTGTACACTAAATGTACCTCCACTGTCTCTAACATACTCAATACTATGGAGTATTGAAGACAGACCAACAATTAAAGTTGGTTTTTAGTTTGATTGTTATAACATTGTACTATCATGTTAATCAATGTTTACCTTGTATAGGATGGTAAGACTGCTCTTTATTGCGCTTCTGGTGACACTGCCACTATACTGAGAGTACACTCAAGTAATGTATTTATTAGTTTATTGAACTTATGTTATTATACTGTATGTAGTACTGTATTGTTAGTAAATTTTATAAAACAGCTTGAGTCATCAGCTACTGCTTCCTCCCTTACCATGTGTACATTAATTTAAATAATAAAAATGTGTCACATGATTATCTGTTGTCCATTCCTTCCCTATTGATGTATGATGTAAGATGTAGAGGGTGTGGCATGATGGTCAGTACTTGCTCCTTCATAGTAATTGTATGTGATGTCACATGTTAGTATCATTGTTTACCCAATGACTGT